>NC_087333.1:6878863-7181136 GCF_037043105.1 Vanessa tameamea
GGGTGGAATGTTGCACGCGCACCCAGCGTTGCGTGGTGTGAAGCCAGCGGCCGTGCATGCGCTTGCGACGCAAGGTCGGTACGTTTACATTTATTATAGCACATATATAGAAAATTTCGCATGTAATTGCAATTTTACATGACCACATATATAATAAATGTATTTACCTATAATACAATACATGGAGTATTATATAAAAGTCGTTTTTATACGTAGTATTCGTGGTATATTTCAATTTATCTTGAAGTATTTTTGGTACTGTTTTTATCAAGTATATAGATCGCTGACTTACCAAAGATCCTGTTGTAACTGGCGTTGATTTTAATGATGTTTATAATTGTACACGTGTAACGCAAAGTTTGTCGCAATCGCTGTTCACTCAGTGTAAATTATTTTTATTTGCACTAATTTTCTTTCTTCCTTTGACAATTAGTTTCAAGGGGGGTTCGGGTGATTAAAATATAATAGTCGTTCAGGTCAGCTTCCGTTATAGCCGTTTATTTTATTTTTTTATTGTGCAAATGTTTTTACTCATAAGTAAAAAGTAACAGAATGAAAAAGGGCTTTATGCAAGCCTCGATAAGTACCCACTTATCAAATATTGTACCACCAAACTTAATAGCAATACTTAGTATGTTTTAGAGCAAATGGGCCACCTTATAGTAAGTAATTACCACCACCTGTAGTCAATGACCATAGACTTACATCACCCACCTTGGGGACTAATATGATATGTCCCTCGTGCCTGTAGTTAAACTGGCTCAATCACCCTGCGAACCTGCGTACTAATTTGGCGGTAGAATATCTGATGACTGGGTACCTACCCAAACGGACTAGCACAAAGCCCTAGCAACAAATAATTACAGGCAAAAGGGACATCATTTTTTAGATCAGGTGTTTGGTGGTCAAAGGTCACCAATTAATATCATATGGTGTCCAATATGCACGTCTCCCTAAAATAAAATAACAGTCCGTAAATGACCCACATCTGAAAAAATCTGAAAAAAGGCCTCGTTCCTCGGAATACACAAAATATGATAGATTCCCTTAAAATGTCTTCCCAAAATAGGATGTTCTACCAATTGCTTAACTTAAATTGCATTATTTGACAACAACATTTGAGATTGTTAATTTGTTTGTTACGTTTTAATATCTAAATTATTCAAGTGATCATCATGAGATTATGAATTTAATCCCCCGCTCCACACGCTCGTGAAGCTGAGGGCGGAAAATAGTATAATTATAAAATGGACGAAGTATTCGGGTCTACGCCAATCATCTATATTGTCTTTTGTCATTAATTTTATCCGTTCATTTTGTCAAAGGGTTGAGGTTTCATTATTATCAATCTCAAGGAATTAATGGATTGCTTAGACAACTCGATATACCAGAAATATTTAAATGGAGATTGTAAATGGCTTTTATTATAAACGTTTTTTGACGAGTGCTTAGTTAAACCCTGATTCTTAAAGAATGAGACTGAACTGTTTAACCGGTCACGCTTAACTACCAAAGCTTTCGTTAATCCGATTATATATAGTTGTCGGATTACGCTTAATAAACAGAAGTGATTCAAGAGAAAGGTTTATGTGTATATAATACATGCATATTTTTTTTAGCATTTTTAGCATTAGCAGCCTGTAAATTTCCCACTACTGTGCTAAAGGCCTCCTCTCCCTTTGAGGAGAAGGTTTGGAGCATATTCCACCACGCTGCTCCAATGCGGGTTGGCGGAATACACATGTGGCAGAATTTCGTTTGAAATTAGACACATGCAGGTTTCCTCACGATGTTTTCCTTCGCCGCCGAGCACGAGATGAATTTTAAACACAAATTAAGCACATGAAAATTCAGTGGTGCCTGCCTGGGTTTGAACCCGAAATCATCGGTTAAGATGCACGCGTTCTAACCATTGGGCCATCTCGGCTCGTTATGCATATTACAGTGGAGAAAAAACGTGAATTACTCTTTTTATATTTATTTTTCAATCTAAAAGTTGTAAGTACCCTTATTGTACCCTTGTCAAGCCGGGACGGTTAGCTTGTATTATTATACTAAACAAAAACATAGGATGCATAATTTCGAAATATAACAGAAATTAGGCTGAGCTAGACGATACCTTATCATCATTATTATAATAAAAAAAAAAACAATGAAATGACATTGAGGATGAAGTTATTGATTTTTAAGTTTGTCATGACGTGTTATCATTGACAGTATGAATGTAAACTATTAATGTTTTCTTTAACGATATTTAATATATTTGTAAAACAACGTGACGTTACACGAGTTTACAGATGTTACAGGAGTTAACAGGTGTTAGGGATAAAAAGTAAACTATATACAGACTATAATCTATTTCTTTGGCAAATGTCATTCAGATCAGTTCAGTCATTCTCACTGATTGTGTAACAAACGTCCATTCGAACTTTCAAATTTATAATATTCGTCAGATTTACCTTTTTTTTAATTTATATGCCTATTGAAAGAAAACTCCTTTTTATAGTTACACTAACAAGTCACACAAAATCGATATTTCATCAATTTATCTATTTATACGAGTACATATTTATTTTTACGATCGACTATAAACACACGCCATTTTTATTTTTTTCCAATGTCATATATTTTTTAAAAGCCTGCCAAAACTACTTACTCCTTTTTCCACAGATAATAAATTCTTTGGACATGAGTCGATTAACAAAATCAACATTCGATTACCGCAGTGCGATTCTGCAAGAATTAACTTCGTATCTCACTCGTGATATGTTGACAACCGAACGTCATTTTGATACGTGTATCCGGTAAATTTTATAATTATCGTAATCAATGAAACCATATTCTGACATTTCACGTTCGTGTCCTACGATGAGTTTCGAGTTTCTTCTTACAGAATACCTCTATTACTGATTCGAAATTTGAAATAAATAATTATTATTGATATTCGAAATTATAATATTACAAATTATTATCATTCACTTACGACATGATATTCACGCAAGCTAAATCATTTTCTTACGATCCGTTCAGTGATACGTTATGATGTAAGAAAAATACTTTACAATATTATTATAATTTACAAACAATATATAATTTTATAATTTTATACATATCTTCGTATGAAACCACATATTCGCAACATCATACTGTTTTATTGCAATATAAATTATGAGGCTAACGCAAGGTCGATACATCCGCATTTAAATTGGATATAATATATATGTTACAGTCTGAGTTCTAATTCAGTAAAACTGGTTTTGACCAACATAGAATAAATGACTGATAAGTTCTCTTGACAATCGTAAAGACATCCTAAGACCAGGTGGACTGATGATATACGAAAAATGGCCTGGTGAAGGTTAAAAATTAAAAGGCAAAGAACTAAGACAGTCTAGAAGAGACATAAAATGTTTAATAGTGATGACGAAAGACATCGATTAAGTTCGCTTATATATATTTCTGTGCGTTGTGTGTTTAGCTTCTTTAATTTAGGCTATATCCATGTTTTATTTATTTATTTTGTCTTTGTGTTGTACGATAAAGTATATAGTAAAAATAAGTACTAATATCTCAATAGAATAACTCGATCATGTAATACTCGTGTCCTATGTACGACATCTAAATATTTAGGAATGTGAAAGTCAATAGCAAAAGTTTAACTGTGAAACCAGACGAAACTAGTTTTGACCGGAAAAGGGTTTGGACTGTAAATAATGTTATTGGTAGCATCATTATCTTTTTATTTTACTAGCTGTGCCCGCGAATTCAAAAAAAGGTTATTGTTGTAGTCTAAGCAACTCCTTATTACATCAGATATCTGCCAATGAAAGTCCCGTCAAAATCGGACCAGCCGGTCCAGAGATTGGCCGGAACAAACAGATAGACAAACAAAAATTTAAAACAATGTTATTTAGGTATATGTACCGTGTGTACATACATATGCATTTAGTAAAAAGCGATTATTTTAATATTACAAACAGACACTCCAATTTTATTATAGGTATAGATTATTTTATATAGGCAGGTAGACTCGTAAATGGACCATCAATGACAAGTCACTACCGCCATTGGACATTGGTTCTGTTAAAAAAAATAGTAATATCTTACACCTTCGAAACTCAGATATTATAACTCTTACCTATACACACTGGCTCACTCACCCTTCAAACTTGAACAAAACAATAATGAACATTAATGTTTTGTAATCGAATATATGAATTGGTGCTACCTACACGGATGGGCTTCCATAAACCCCTACCAATAGTCATTTACAAAATGACGATTACGAAGTTTATAGCTTAGACGAGATAGTCGTGTTTACAACACCACACATTTGCGGCTACAATAACCGTCTTTGAATAGATCATTTGGAATTGTTTTAAGTTTTAAAGTAGGTTAGATTACAGTTTATTAATGGCGTTCAGTTCTCAAAACCACACAAACAGAATTATCCCATTTTTCTCTCTCTAACGTCTTCTATAAGTTTTATATACTTTTAAAATAAATAATATTAAGCTTGTACGCTTTAGACTTTCGATGGTTAACATAAAAAAGAAATATACTTCGATGTTTTTAAAGAAAATAATTATTTTTATATTATACTTGGATTTCATAGTTCAAGGTACGCATTCGTGATTCAGGAGCTGTAAAGCAATTAAAACGCGAATATAAAAAAAATATATATTTATATTTATTTATTTTTTCAATTTTGATCTGCGTTATTATGTTTATTTTATTTTTTTAACTAAGCCTTCCATTAATTTTATTTAAGTGTCTTTAATATTTGTTTTGGTGTAAATATTACTGATGGTGTTTGTTAAAGAAAGAACCTAAGACGTGCTTATGGGGGCGATCTGGAACTCTTGAACTTAAACTGCCCTGTCAATCCATTCAAATGGAAAATAAACTATCCTAACTAGTAATATATTATGATGTTTATAGAGGTACTGGTAATTTAAAGATCTAAACTAATTCTGTATATAAAATTACTTTTAAATTCCTTGAATAATGTTTAAAAATGATGACAGCCACCGATCGCCATATTGGATTCCTAGTGACGTCATATACTTGTAAATACTTAAAAACAACATTGATCCAAATAATCTAAGCCAATTATATTCTACAAAGCGATTGAAAACGTGTCTCATAAAATTCAGCAAAATAGACCAAGCCGAAATTAACCTTGAGCCTTGGTTTCTTTAGAGGGACTTTATTGGTAGTTAAAACTCTCCGTCGTAAATTCCATAATAATATACAATTTAATAATATATCGTTAAAGAATAAACAATTTTTAAAATAATTGAATATTAAGTTTTATCATAACTGATCGATGCTCCTGAATCCCACATTGTTTTGACTTTACTGTTACGACCGCTTTGTTTAAAACAACACAGACCGCTACATGATAGCGGCTTTTAAATATCTTTGTGATTTAATGAAACGTCCCAATGACAGCTCTTTCATACAACTCCGAACGATTATTACATTAAAAACGGTAAAACTCGGCCCACGGTTTTCCTTATGTAATGAGAAAATCAGCCTTGGTACAAGTTTAAGTTTAAATAAATAATTGGAGCTGTCAAGTTGAGATCGAACATAAACATAAATGGTGCCAATAATATAAGTATTGTATCAAATAATTGTCTCAATACAGATTACCAGGGTCCCGGAGCTCAGGGGGCCCTCTAACCTAAGCAGCTTCTGAAGCTAGAAAACCTCGACCGTGCTCTTCATTTTTTTTTCCTATCTATAATTTTGAAGGGCAATATAAGTTAAAGAGTGGATGAAAAGTGGGGGTGAGAGCCCGATTCTTTTCCTATGCACCGGGGCTCTTGGCTACTGATAACAGTGCGCAACCTGTTATGGTACAAACTGTTCGACATTTAGAATTACTGGTGAAATGTTAATGATATCATTTGTAGTCAATTTCGCAAATCCTATTATGACATTTCACGCTCGTGTTTTGTTTTGCGAGTTTCTTGTTAAATAATACCTCTACTGGATTATAATCTTGTAATATTATATCGTCTGTAGCTGTGTGGGTGTACTTTTTTAAAATTTACAACACAGATTTTATTGTACAGTATTCAATGATTGTACTAAAAAATTGCTGGCTGGTGTCTGAATCGCGCTATCATTTGATTCGTCCCAGTATATATATAGTCTCGACGATAAAAATATAGTGTTGGCATTTTTGGTACTTAGTGTTTTAATGCATGTAATAACGTAGTAACTACGCAAATGGTTCTTTGAATCGTGAGTGTACAGTGTACAGTTGTACACTCATACATATTATTATTTGACTAGATTGGTCTGCGTTAAGTCACCTTAAATTTCACTATCGTGTTCTGAAGTGAGTTTCAATTCTCTGCTTACATAATACATTTTACGTAATCCTCAAATATTCAAATTCTTCTTATTAATTATTTGCATGCTATCCGCTTTTATTTCATGCCTCGAACCGTCTAGTAAAATCTCATTCGAAATCTTTTGTTGGGGCGATATTTTGCAGAGCGCCACGCGTTATTTTTGCCGCAGAACGAAATAACGAATTGTTTGTTAACCGCACTCTTGCAACTGAATGATGGACTTTTGTTTTGTAACGTTATTATACTCGTAACTTTCAAAGACATTAGTTGTTCGGAGAAAACATTAATGCTGTATAAATATTACTCGATAAAAATAACATTGTCTGTAATTGTTTAGATGTTTTATTTATTTTAAATATTCAAAAATAAAATTCTATTTTTAAAGTGAGTCGCGTCGTAGTCGCTTCTGTACTTCAATGTGTATTTATTGCTTTCGTTAAATATATTTCGATTTTCGTGCTTTAAAACGCGTGCGTTGTCCGCAGGTGCGGGTGGGGCGGGTGGCGTTGCGAGCGGTCGCAAGCGGCCGCTGCTCGGCGCGCGGGCCGCCATGTCGCCGACTAAGCGCGCTGTCATGACGCTGTTGGCTCGCGCACGCGCCGCCACGCACAAGCACGCGCCGTGGCCTGCGCCGGAGTGAGTGCCTCATACTGTTATAATTGTACTAAACCCGCCTAGCTCGCACCTGTTCATCTCAAACAAAATTTATTTATTTTTAACCGTTCCATGTTTTGATGATTTACTATGAATAGTAATCATTGATATAACCTTTTAAATACGCTTGAAAATATAACTATAACTGTCCAAATGTCTCTTGTAATTAACATGAATTTGATAAAGAACATTACATTTTTGGTCAGCCGCCACCAAGAAAAGGCTGTGACGTAGTTTTTGACAAAATATAAATTAGGTAATTAGACTGCCTAATGTCTTGATTCGACGCGAAAAAAATAAAATAAAAATAGTTATTTTGTTTTGTTTATTATTGTTAATTTTTTTTTACATTTATTTATTTAAACTTGCTGTTTTATTACAATATTGTGCATCAAGATATAATTCGGTTCCGATAAAATAAAGTCAAAACAGACGCCGACATTAAAAAAAGCTTTATATAAATAATATTTAAGTTTTATTTTAAAATTGTTCCGTATATTTACTTTAATATATCCCTAAGACTAATATCATAAGACACTCCACTTCCTCTTACCTCATAACGCTGGCAATATTAGTCTCAAGCACACATACGCGAAACTTGCGTGCCTACATCGAGTTACGCACACATAGCCTATGCTAGTTCTCACTAATTTCGTCGCAATTATTTACTGCCCCGTTTATATTATTTACTAGCTGTGCTCGCGACTATGAATGCGCTTGAATTTAACAAAAAAAGTTATTGTTGTAGCCTAAGTTACTGCTTATTACATCAGCTTTCTGTCAGTGAAAGACCCGTCAAAATCGGTCCAGCCATTCCAGAGATTAGCCGGAACAAACAGGCAGACAGACAAAAATAAAAAAATATATATTTTGGTATATATACCGTGTATATATACATACATATGCAGTTAGTAAAAAGCGGTTATTTTAATATTACAAACAGACACTCCAATTTTATTATTTGCATAGATTACTTCATAATAATAAAAAAATACTTTTCTGAAATCTATTTCTATTGCACTAGACTGTTCTATACTCTGTTCCAACCAAAAGAGGAAAAAAATTAAATAAACAATATTTGACAGCTAAATGACGCGATATCATTGGTCGAGAGCTTGATTACTCTATGATATTCACTATAAATTTGCGAATAAATGGCGTTTTGAATGTCGACGAAACTGTTATCGGAATTTTGAAAGTAAAATTAAACTAGAGATATATAAGTAGTTATTTGTTGAGATATATTAATCATAAACTCTTAGTAGTAGTTATATAGCCGAGTTATTAGCAAATCTAAGGTTTGTTTATCTTTATTCCTACTTCGATTGGCACATGCTATACGTTAAAAACCACAGCTATAAGCTTTTATGAATGGGAATCAAGAATACAATAATTTATAGGCGAAAATATGTTATGTTCTCTTCTGTTTTTCAACCATTTTTTTTTAATATGAATTAAAATTTCGTAGGATATAAATGATTAAGAGAGGCTTTGTGCAAGCTTGTATGAGATATTCTACTATTTTTGAAAAAGTACTTCAAAATGTTAATTTCTCCAATAAAAAGCCACAAAAAATATACTTCGGCAAAATAGACACGTTTTCTTGCCATAAATTTAAATTAAATTTTAAACCTTTTTCATTCCCGCAAAAACGCTGTCCGACATTTTGGTGACGTCACAATGATAAAAAGAACAGCTGTGTATGGACGACTGGCATTCATTCAACGTTAAGAGCTATAAATATTTGGTGTTTTTTGGGGTAATAATGAATTACAATCCCTATCGTTGTAGTGTCATGTACACACTAGCATTAAAACTCCAGAAAAGTTGTTTATCAAAATGCCGATGATATTGAAATGACAGTTTTTGCCTATCTGACGTCATGGCGGCTCGTGTTTTAGGTGACGTGATATACCGACTAAAATAACGACTTTTAATTTCAATATAATAAATTAATAATGCGCTTTTATGTCTGAAAATCAAAATATTTAAGTATAGTTCTACATATATTTTAATTTTTATCAAATTTCATAATTTATTTTTTACTACCTAAAATACCCTATTATAGTTTAGCTTGAACAGTGTTAGACAGTATGTACTTCTGGCATAAGGGGACTATCATTTTCGATCAGGGCCATTTGTCTGACGGCCTAACTTCTTTTACATAACATATAAATAAACAGCCTGTAAATTTCCCACTGCTGGGCTAAGGCCTGCTCTCCCTTTGAGGAGAAGGTATGGAGCATATTCCACCACGCTGCTCCAATGCGGGTTCTTTTAATAAAATGCAAATGTAACTTGAAGATTACAAGGTATGGTCTTATTTAATAAAATATTAACTTAATACTTGTTTGTTACAGACACACAACCCTACTTCCGCTTATAAGGGACGACTTTGTGACCGGCGTCGGCGTCAATATCAATCTAGCGTAATACAATGTTTCTAGTCAGATTCTGTTTTAATAAAAACGCGAACGATACAATTGTAAATAACATTTAAACCTTAGATTAATTTTGATCATATCCTTAAAACGATGTCGCCTGGAAGTTGAATAAACCATAAAATAATCTCTAATAAAACCGGTGCGTTTTAGAAATAATTATTTCCAGGCTATATCAATGTGTACATTTTAAGACTAATATTTATTTATAATCTAATTTATGTCAAACTAAGACTGTAATCACACTGTCCAATACAAACTGCCGTATAATAAGACTTGAGTGATATTGCTAACCAAAGATAATCCAAATCAATTTTCTCATGACAGATGACGGTTGACAGCAGTTCAATGACCTTAGACCATAAACGATTAAACTAAGAATTGAATTGAAACTTAAAACTGAATGAAATTGAAAAAAAAATATATTGCGAACGCTATTAAAGAGGTTTGTCAAATTAAAATAAATTTAATTCTTATAAATAATTTAAGTGAAAAACGTTTACGGCTTACTGTATCGAACAATGTGAATACCTTCTTAATGAGAATGCCTTTACTCATAATTAGATTATCGAATTCTAAATTTAAACTTGACTTTTTATGTCACTAAATAATATCCGAAAATCGTTGTAATCAATTGAATTTATATATGTTTTCCTTGAATAAAAATATTTACTAGCAACACTGTATAATTTCGACAAAACTTATTTAGATATAATAATATATTTAGTATTTATACTCTTATCAATCTATCCCAATCGTGGTCATTAAATTATATATATATATATATATTTTTAAAGTTACGTCAAAGAGACAAATGCATGAAAGAAAGAAATGAAATACGTTATCTGTTAAACAACGAAAAGTGTTGTATTATCTGTGGAATCGAATGACATCTTAAAATATATTTTATGACGTAATATATTGTTTAATTAAATGTCAACATTTGTTTTTATATCGTCATAATTTTTTTAGATATTTAAATAATAATATTTTTTCTTTTTAATTTAATTCAGTCAATTTATATAAACCCCAGTAATTTAAGGCTTTTACTTAGTAATAATTAAAGGACCACGGTGTTATTTATCCTATGCCTTCTAGAGAAAATAGTTTGTATATAATATAGTATATAAAATATTAATAAGATGTTACCAGCAAATATAATAAATATATATATCTTAGATTATCCAAATTTAAATGTAGTTAATATTAAACATTTATTAACGCTCGAATTTTAAATTTAGTGATAGAATTATTATTTATTAGTAAAAACTGTATCTCGCTTGGCTTTGCTCGTTCGTTTGATCAAATATTTGGCGTATTCGCCAATTATTTACCTAACGTCTGCTCATCGAATGGACTCGCAAATAACTCAAATATAATACTGATCACTGAGCAAATCGAGTGTCGGCAAGGCACAATTAAAAAGGTAAAATATTTGATTGTGTTATTTGAAATATTTGTGCAAATACAATCAAATAGGTCGTAAAAAGTAGGGCACATTGTCGTGTACAAAGAATCAACGCATACACGCTAAGCCAAGTGTAGTGCCATTTTTAATACATGTTTGTCGTTCTTCTGGTAGACCGCTGAGGGTATTCCAACAATTTATCGAAATCATAATATACCACGCAGACAAAGTCGCGGGTTATAAGCTAGTACAACGCGAAAGTTAATAGGTTATTACGTCATAGCACACTATATGGCACATATTAATATTAAAATCAGTAATTTTAAATGAATACAGTTAATATAAAACACATGCACTTAAGAATATTATCCTTAGAATAAATCAGCAGCCAGACGTTCGCAATATCATATAATATTATTATAAATTAACAAACTTAATGCAAATATTTATCAATTAGATAATTAGAGAGCAAATATATATCATTCTAGGAGAGAAGCGATTGTAATAACTAATGAAAATACGCAATTAATTCGTCGGAATATTTGCGCGAATGTCTGGCATGTCCGGTACGTCTGGTACTGTGACGGTATTAAACAAAAAAAAAAAAACGAACAATTTAATCTCAAATTATTGAAACGTCATTTTAATAAGTTTATATAAATTTATAAGTATATGAATGTAATTGTAATTATCAATATAATATAAAATAAATTAGTTTATAAATAATGATTTTATCAATTTATATATTTATTTATGTAATACTGGATATCTAGTACAATATTATTTAGTATAATATTTAAAGGCAGAAAAAATATGTATTAAAATTTTTATTATTGACAAAAAAATAATTATAAAATAGTACTTAATTCCAAAAAAATATACATTTAAATAAGCTTATAGAATTATTATTTTCCAATAATTAAATGCATTATCAGTGTATACAATACCAGTGTCAGTGCTTCGGAAAACACCTGACGCCAGTGGTCTTAACTCTTAACACGGTCTGGTCACGTCGGGTTTACCATACCGACGTAAAGGGTGGGGGCACAGAATGTTGCGCACACATTTATCATTATATAGTTTTCTGCTAATAATATAAATGAATATTCAGTTACATTTTTATAAAATTTTATTATAATATTGACATTTTTATTAATATAAAGTTTTATATAAAAATATTACAGATTTTTATGTAAGTTTTTTTTTTTTTTAATAACTATAATATAATATAATAATAATAGTTAAATTAAATTTAGTCAATAGATTAAATGTCATCGGCTTTTTGTGGCGTTATTAGAAAAACAATGTCGTCAACTCTTCATAGTAGGAATATGTAATAGAAAATTTTAAAGATAAATTAAATATATTATCTATGAAAATGTTTAATATTCTCGACTGTGCACTGAAATCGATATATCCAGAATAATCCAGAAATATCCGGTAACAAAGTTTGTAATTTTTATATATATAAAAAAACAGTTGCAATTATACAACAAATTATTAATATTTATAAAAAAAATAATTAATTCAAATATATTTATGTCGCAAAATATGATATAAGCTACGATATATTTTATGTCGTTTGTTTTTGTATTTTAAGCGATGACCAAGTTACCCCCTACTCGTATCGTATTTGTCAGTCAACTGAAAAAAATCACACTGACAAATCTCTACTGTTAAGACAGACTTAACACTTTTACAAATTTCAGACCTTAATATTATTCCTTAAATGAATATTGTAATGTAAAATTAAATAACATTTGATTTTATGCGACCCCAACGTCATTACATGTATAATTTAACTTTTTATTTGTGTAATATTCTTCTTCATATTTGATACAGCCTATTCCAATCATACGTGGAGCAAACACTTATAAAGAATGACCTTGAGTAGTCGCGATTTCATTGGTCGAGATCTTGAATTGAGTCTTTGGTATTCACTATGGAATCGAAAAAAATATTTTTGAAGTAAATTTTAAGTGGATATAAGTAATTGCGTGAAACAGTGTTCTATGCTATATATGCTGTATGTCGGTCTGTCTGTCACGCCCAAACCAGTGAACCGATTTGATGATTATGAAGCAAAATTCAACTCCAAGTAAGATCATAGGCTACTTTTTCATGCCTAACACTGACGACTAAACCCTAAAACGAGCGGAGCCGCGTGCGACAACTGTATTGTATTAAAAATTAGATTAATCAACAACTCACTATACCATACAGCAGCGATAGCATGGAAAGAAATCTAAGTTATATCTTTACTCCTTCGATTGGAATAGGCTAGGTTCATAAATAAAAGTCTAAATTGAATCGATGCTGTACTTTTAACACTACTGTTCATAATATTTATGTATATATCATTGATTGTTGATATAATAGACTTATTGTTTTAATTAAACCAAATGATATTTATTAAGCAAATTACAGTGCGTATTATATCAAGATTGAAGTGCTGTACTCAATAGTTTAAGACTATTCATTGTAATATTCGCCTATCATTGTTTGATACCTAATGATAAGTTGTATATGCACTGATTATAGAAATAAATATATTAATTAGCTAAGTTATTTCATTTAAAAGTCATTTAAATAAACCATAATTCACCTAAATTAAGAGCCGCGATATAACAGTGGTTAGAACGTGTGCATCTGAACCAAAGATCGCTGGTGTTTACTGATTTTTCATGCATTTAATTCGAATTTATAATTCACCTCGTTTTCCGTGAAGGAAAACATCGTGAGAAAACTTGCATGTTTTAATATCTATAAAATTCTGCCATATGCACCAACCCGCATTGGAGCAGTGTGTTGGTTTACTTCTAAACCTTTTGTTCAAAGGGAGATGTGGCCCTTATTATAGAGACCTTTATTCTGTTAGTAGAGATACTGTTGGAAGTTGCTGATTTTCTCGTTTCACTTGATTTTCTAATGGCATCTGAATATCTTTCTGACATTGACGTTCTGACATGATATTATTTAATTCAACAATGCAAATGCATAGATTCAAATCTTCATCGGAAAATATATTCAAGACATGGTGATATAAATAATGTTTCCGTAACAATAAGTGAAAAAAAAAAAACATTCTACCGTCAATCTTTGAATAAATCTTGACAGTAGACTGTTCTTTTCGAAGGCGATGGCGTCTTCTGACTTAAAGAATTTTTCACAAATACAACCAATTCCTCCGTGGTGCTAAGGCACTATGACCTAAGCGTGGAACATTCATAATATACATACATATATAAAAAAACTATGAGAGATGAACAATAATACCGAGTTTGAACACCAATTTTTTCTTTAAGCATTTATAGACAATATAGAAAATCTAAGTAAGTAGTTTACCCAAACGAACGTCAGGTAATCGCGAATTGGCAAGCGTAGTGCAGGACGCCCTGCGGCACGGAGGAGCGACGACGTGCGGAAGGTGGCCGGTAGAACATGGATGAGGGGCCGAAGATCGGGCTCAGTGGAGCGCCTTGGCCGTACGTCTCGTCTATGCCTCCCATACGTCCAGCAGTGGAATAATACAGGCTGATCATGATGATGATGATGATGAACGTCAGGTAATGATGCAAATTCCAAAGGCTTTTGATAGTAAAGGATTCTCAGCTCACGACACATATAGACAATACTTGGGTTGTACATATTACTATCTTTACGTCACTCTCAAATATCAACCGATATCTGCAACAGGATTTCACGGAAATGTACAAACAATTAAATTGATTGATATTAGACCGAGTGCTTTGCAAGATCAGATAATGTCTGTCACTCGAGCTTAAACAAAAGCTAATTCAAACTGCTCCTATTTATGTGCAAAAGCTTTAGCTGTGCTTTGTATTTTATGGTATCAAACAGATATATTTAGTATTCTTGTGTTCCGGCTTGAATGGTGAATGAGCCAGTGTAACTGCAGGCAGGGACATGACATTTTAGCTCTTACAGCGCTATGTCTATGGGCAGTGGTGACCAATTACAATCATCTGATTGTATGATCCATCTGTGTCATTTGTTTATCTTTTAGATATCGATTCGTCTGTGGCGTTATAGATGCGAAACGGATAAACCGATTTTGATTTAGTTTTTTTTTTTTTACGAATGTCTCATAATCTCGTGAACAAGACATTCGTAGATAATGTCGAAATATCGAGCTCCACCAAATAAAAATAAAAAACATGGTAAATATCCCGTTTTAAATACTGTTAGTAATAGTCCATATATATTCTAATCATACATTATGTTTAGTTCAGATCCGCATTACAGTGCAATCCGGTGGATTGTCACATGGCGCTGACGCGTTTGCATTGTTCGGGATTTCCGACTCTTACATTGAACGTAGTAGCTTAGCCATTTATTTCAATGACACTTGAAAAACTTGAAAACGCTATTATTTTAAGCTACAAACAGAAAGTCTGTATCTAAACAGTTTTAACAGTACGAAAGTAACTTTCGTCTTGGCTACAGACATCGGTGTCAAAATTTTTCTATATAATAATTTATTTTATGTTGTGTTTTTTTTTTATAACATAGTTTGGGAACCGAGATGTTCTGACCCTTGTGCTAATTTTTAACTGGCTCACTCCCACTTCAAACCGGAACACACTGATTCTAAAATAGATTTACTTTGTATCTTTGCTATTGTATAGTTATTAGTACGAATAGTATAGTAAGAATTATTGACATGAATTCCTTAAATATATACAAATATGAATTAAAAATAGTTACTGTATAAATCTTGACCGCGTGGAAAGATTCAAGTCAATTGTAAAAAATACATTGGTAAAGAAGGCATATTATTCGATACAAGATTATATTGATGATAAAAAAGCGTGGAGTTAATGCTCGTTGACTTCCAGGCAGGAGACATAACATACATATATAATTGTATTTAACTGACATGACTGTATTTTTAGATATCGAAAAAGAGTAACTACTGAGTTTCTTGCCGGTTGTTCTCGGTAAAATCTACATTCCGAACCGGTGGTAGTTTTACTTTAAATAGTTTGTTAAATGACGAAGTTCAAAAGTGCTTGTAAAAGCCTACTTGAATAAAGTATATTTTGATTTTAATTTTGTACTAATAACTGAATAAAATATTGGTACGTTTCTACTTAAAACATAATTATTTAATTGGACCATTTTTTATCGTGGGTAACCGAGAATGTATTCCTTTTCTTATTGAAATAAGTAAATAATTCTTCTATAATTAGAACCTTAACATACTTTATTGATCATAAAAATTACATATAATTAAAATTTACCTACTTGCATTTAAATATTATTTCTAATATCATATATTGGAAATCGTCCCAATTTCCGTGACACACGAATCCTAGTGGACAAAATATTAAAATAGGAATATGTTAAAAATCAAGAAACCATAAAAAAATTACTTAACAATTTTCTTGCAAAATGAATTCTTGCATAAATCTCTTTTTTTATACTTTTATTGGGCACCACACATAGAAAATAAATAAATACAACACAGATCCAGCCTTAATACAAGAGTCGTATAATTTTGGCGATCTTATCGCTACTAGCAATATCTTCCAGACAACCAACGGTCTCCCTCTTTGGTTCTCTTTTTGGTTGTTTCACAAGTCCACAGCTTAGCAAGCAGATAATGGATTCCGCTGTTTATATTAAGGTTGTTATATTGGAGCTGCGAGAATGTTTCCTTTTAAAGCTAGTGAAAACTAGCAACGCGTTTAAAGCCAAAAAGCTTCAACAAAAAATTTAACATAATTCGGGTATCTTTTGTTTTTTAGGGGTAACCGTACCCAAAGGGTAAAACTGAGGCTTTAACTCATGAACCGTTATAGTTAGACACTTGAAATTTTCACAGATGATGTATTTTTGTTGCCGTTATAACAACATATACTACAAAACTGAATAAAATAATTATTTAGGGGGCTCCCATACAACAGACATTGATAAGATATTGCCAAGTTGTGTGATCTCAATTAATTTGTTTTAAAGCATCTGTACCACGCCACCGATTTCGATGAATATTTTTGATTAAAATAAAACACTTCAGAAGTATTCTTTTATAAACGTTATGTGTGTATTTTAAATCTGATCTGAATCGATGGCTGCGCACTAAGCCTACTCAATTTCCGTGTACTTGATTTGTGACTGATATTTTACTTTTTAATTAACTATCTTATAATCCATAACAAATTACATTTTCAGCGCCCAGCACGAGATGAATTACAAACTCAAATTAAGCACATGAAAATTCAGCGGTGCTTGCCTGGGTTTGAACCCGCAATCATTGGTTAAGATGCACGCGTTCTAACCACTGGGCCATTTCTTTGTAAGTGTACAAAAAATATATTAAAGTAATAAAAATTAACTGTTACCACGGACATCGTTGGAGGCGCCTTCAGTACGAGGCATAGATCGCATATCTTGCGGTCGAACAGACCTTATGTCCAAGCGGTGCGCGCCTCATTTAATCGCTTTGCTACCGACACTTATATAGAATTGAAATATTAAAAAAGCTGAATCATTCTGATGCTATTTGTCATAATGCAACAATCACTGCAAATATTGAAATAAATGATGTCGGTTTTAATAACCGTTTAATGTCTATGAAAACGTAATTTCGTAAATACCGTTAGATGATAGTTTGTATATATAATGTATAATAATACGGTTATACATTATATATACATATGTTATATATTGTATAATATATGTTATATATTGTATAATAATACGGTTTGGTTAGGTTAGAGTTTTTATAATTTAACTTTAATTAACTTGGGTAGATTATAATCTACCGAAAAGTAATGTGTTAAATTATAAGCATATTTGATACGATTCACAATCTTTCGACTGTTCACAATATGGTCTCGCGAGATAAAACCTAAATATTATAAACTATCGAAATTTTTTGACGTTTTCCTTTGAGTTAAATTACCGTTCACAATATTTCGGCAGCTTACAATCTCGTGAGATAGGTTACCATCTAACAATATTTACAATTCTATGGTGATATCTATAAGACATAGCTTCGCCCTATTTGCATACATATGTGTCCCATTAGAGAACGTATTTGTTTTTGATACAAATTTTTAATCTGTGCGTAAAATCTGTTAAAATGTATGTCGTTCCTACGGTTACATTAAAATAATTTTCACTATATATTACATACTATAATAGATTCCTTACAATGTCAAAGCTCCGCAAACCCTGGAATTAAGACGTTATGTATCTCGTGCCATTAGTAACATTGGCTAACTCAACTTGTATTAATATTTTAAACGTCGTCACTTGTTTAGACAGTAACACAATTTACAGGTATTTACCCTCTCACTCTAAGAGTTGGACGTGGGCCTCTTATGATGAGGATAGTCGCGCATGTGTATCACAGGGACAAACCCTTAAACCGTAATCTAATAAAAATGTATTTCAAATATAATATTCCTTATTAATTCCATTTATTTACAGGAAGAAACATGTATAACGATCTATGAATAATTTGAAAAATAAAGGTTAGTTTGATATAAGCTTCGATTGCAGCGCCATCTGGTTTTTTAATCAACAATGGACTCATTATTGGAAATTAGCTGAATTTGAAGACCTCCTCATGCTCATGACTGATACACTTCAAACATAAACAATTGTCTTAACATTGTAAAAACGCAATATGGATTTAAAAAATATTTTATGTCTTTAAAATTTTATTGAGGGTAAAATCATAGCAATAATTTTAAATTAATGATAGAAAATAAACTTATACATTTGAAGTGAACAACTATAAATAATATTTTAATCGTACATTCTTCGTCATTTCAGAGTCACACCGTACATTTGATCTCGAAGCTGTCAGTCACGCAATGTCCCGACGTTAGTGAACTAACTTTGTCTGAGGTCAATCCAAAATAAGGTCCTTAACAAACATGTCACTGAGGGAACCGTTATCATAATATAATTTCTGAACTAACCTTGTTACAAAGTTTTTAATTTAACGTTAATATTATATACGACAGGTTCAACCGTTACTAGTTAAACTTTGTATACGTCGCGTGAGTCAAACGAACTTACAAGCATATAAGTTGTGATCCACTTGCGTGATTGGGCGAAGCGAGCGTGAGGGATAACTATATTTAATGGTTTTCTTGATGGTTGGGCTTTGTGCTAGCCCGTCTGGGTAGGTACCACCCACTCTTCAGATATTGTACCGCAGCAGCAGTACTCAATATAGTTGTGTTCCAGTTTGAAGGGCGAATGAGCCAATTTAACTACAAGCACAAGAGGATCTTAGTTACCAATATCTTAGTTACCAAGGTTGGGATGTAAGAAAAGTGGTTGACCACTTACCATCAGTAGGCGAATTTGCTCAAAATGCTGTACACCTTGAAACACTAATAGTAATTTTTTTTTAAAAAACAGAAAAAACGGTAGATTTAAAAAATGTTGAAATATAAGCTATGCCTTATCGTGTCATGGGCAACGTATAGAAATCGTAGATGCCCTTTGTGTCTGTAGATACCTGTACACCAGTACCACTTACTCCCAAAGCTGGAAATAAGCAATACAAACGATTTAAGTTCGGCAGTATAATAACTGTTTAGTAGAAATATCTTCCTTCTCAATACACTTTACACTACAGTTTTACGCTGAATATCCATTTCAAATATATTATTATGTCGTTTGATGTTTATAGTCACTCCTCTTAAGCGTGCAGCATGAACTCATACAACACTAGCTTTCCCTGCGGTTTTAACCGCGAGAATTTAGTAAAACCTTACCTATAGTACGAAAACCGTCACCCCAAATATATAATATATAGTACAAGTACCCTATGTACCTTAGGACTCGAACTATCCCACCAAATTTTATCTAAATCCGTCCAACGGCTTAAGCGTGAAGAGCTAACAGACTGAGTTACCTTCGCATTGTTATTATCTAACGAATGATATTACTGAAATTGTACATTAGCAGCCTGTGAATTTCCCACTACTGGGCTAAGGCCTCCTCTTCCTTTGAGGAGAAGGTTTGGAGCATATTCTACCATGCTGCTCCAATGCGGGTTGGTGGAATACACATGTGGCAGAATTTCGTTGAAATTAGACACATGCAGCTTTCCTCACGTGTTAAAGGGAGAGGAGGCCTTAGTCCCTAGCCCAGCAGTGGGAAATTTACAGACTGTTAATGTTATATAAATTGTTTTAGTATAGACACACAGTCATATTATTTTAGGTGATGGTGATGGGAGACCTAATTACGCAGGACAAATTATGGTGTAGAAGGATCTGCGCAAACAAAAGTGCACTCTATATTCCGTCACTCTCATAATCCGATGAGACGGCAGATCCGACACGACCGGAAAATATTCATGTGCAGAACCAATGGCTTAACGTGCTTTACGAGGCACGGGTACACTCACAGTACACACTTCCAAATTCCAGACTTCGGGCTGTTACTGAGAATTTTTCGACAGAAAACCCCAATAACTTTTTATTCGCCCGAGCTGGGAATTTGAACCCAGAACTCCGGGATCTGTGGCCTTATGAAAACCAATTATACCAATGAGGATTACTTTAGGTATTCCAAGCACATATTTATAATCTAATAAATTGTAATGTGGTCGGTTGGTATTTGAATTTTATGACGGCTTTGATGTTTAAAATACATCGCTATTTGAAACTTTAGTGCGAGAACACCCTGTAACATATTTTACGGGTAAATATATAGACTGACAGAATTGACAATTATTTTTAGACGACAACGACGAGATTAAATCGTGTTACGTCATTATTTTTACTCTGTGATTTTTCGTCTCTTTCTTTGACCTTTAATACAATGTTGATAACATTATCAGCAATATATTTCCTCAAAATCATATCTGTATTCTATTATAAAACGACTGTCCCGTTAGTTTAGTATCTAGCTAATATACACCGAAGTTTTGGATTCGTATCTCAGGTCAGGTCAATAGAGCGTTTTGGTGGTTTTTTGGAAAGCAATTTATAGCAATATCTTGTAATTCAGATATAAGCAGTATTCTACTCCCATGATTTGGATAGTAGCCTTTGGTTCGGCGTCTGAACTTTCGCCTCGAGTGTTGAATGAACGATTGGATTATACTTAAAAGTTACAGTATAAAGTTCATCTGTGTCTGTGCTTGTGTATATAACATGGACTGCCTCGTAGGTCTAGTAGCCAGATTATCCGGAACAAGAGCGATGAATATAGTGCGTGTCTCATTTGACCGCGATTACTCAACTGTCATTTGGGAAGTAAGATTTCAATTTGAAATTCGAAACGGTTATGACGTCACTACATGGCGACGTCATCACCTATTATTATTTATATCCGATCGTTGATGGTGACGCTGTCCAGGATTTAGAAACCAGCGAGTAACTATTCTAAAAAAAACTTGGTATTGCTCGTTATCATAACACCAGAACTTTATCAAATGCTTTTAATAGTTGGTGGTAGAACTTTAGGTAGGTCTAGGTACGTACCACCCACGCGTCCTACATTCAGCTGCTAAGCAATTATTGTATTCCTGTTTGAAGAGTGAGTGAGCCAGTGCAACTACAAGCAAAAGGTACATAATAAGTTCCCAAAGTTGGTGGTGCATTGGATATATAAGGAATGATTAACTCTTTCTATGTGGCGATTCTAAAACGCTTCTACCAAATAAAATTAAAAAAAGAGAATCAAAAAGAAGTATTTTAGAAGCTAATGAGAGTTTTACGCTACTTCTATTTTAACTTGAGTTTGAATGATGGACCGTAGGGGGCCTCCACTTAACTTTAAGCCGCTACTGAACCTCACGTGGAAAAAGTCTGCATCTTGTAGCGAACTTTGACAGTATTGTAAAGTTTCAAACTTTTTTCAGATGCATAATAAACCTTAGTCGAGAAGGCTCTTAGCTCTCTTGAATCGCAAATTCATATGCTCACCATTTAAAATTATTTTACCTTCAATGAATGACGTCAGCATTCAACCCTAATCTACTGATAGGGTCGTTACCGCTCCACGCAATAAAAACCTTTTCAGAACTGAAAGCGACCATCTACAAATACGGTCTTATTTTAAAGACGTATAATTATTTGAAGAACTTATGAAAATCAGTACCGGAAATAATATGGGCATACTACATTACTTTAAGTAAATTTTATCCTGCACGAAAATAACTCATTTATTTATAAAAGGTGAAATGGCAAATGTTCCATTGGGTAAGTGGACGCCACCGCCCAATGACAAATAGTCAGACAATTATATATTTTATAGATTAGTTTGGTTTAAGTTGAAAGTCAATATTGTTTATACCTTTAAATACGTATCGTACGTGACGTACTTTGAATGTTACTTATATCAGTTGTTAATTTTAAGTGCTTAGTGATAATTTGACGGTGTAAGTATTTCAATAAATAAATAAATAATCTCTATTCGTGCTATTGGATATTTACAACTCAATGGGATTCAACCGTGACATCCAAGAAGCGATAGTTCAAACTGAAAAGCAACATTACACAGCCTTACCAAATAAAAATCCAGGTAAATATGCCACCAATGTTTTCTTTAAATAAAAGTATTTTTAATTCTAAGCCAAAAGTTAAGCATATGATTGAATTCAAATGCACGTTAAATACAAGTAACAAAGTTCTCTTTGAAGATTAATGAAATGTAAACGAAAAATAATTACTTGCAATACGAATTTTTTTTTTTAATTTAAACATCCACTCACAGTTGCCCGTGCCTTTTTTACATTTTACTTTTATAAATTTTGGCGTTTTTATATTTTATATTTTTACTGAACATCAGCAGATCTTGGCTGGTCCTCGGGGTTGTCGTCTTCTTGGAAGACGTGGCTCAGATTGAATTTTTTTTTTCATTTTAAAATAATATATACAAAATCCATAATAAATAATATATAAGAAATTATTTAAATCCTATTGCAATACAAAGTTCAAAGGTCTTTTAATATTCTACTTTAAAAAAATGCCAAAAAAGCCTTCCCTACTTTTGAAGCAAATTGTCTCCAACACATGTGTAATTGTGTTTAAAATTCTCGTCCAAAACACGCAGGTATCCTAACGATGTTTTCAGTCACTTCCACAAGATACATAGAATTAAAAGGCTGTACTTTCAATCAAGCACAGGAAAATTAAGTGATACTTACCAATTTTTGAAAGATGTTTTAACCACTGAGCGATCTCGACTTAAGTTATATGGAAACAATTAAATATCACCTTTATAATGGTACTGATTTGATACACGTAATCTCGAAGTTGACAAAAAATATTGTTATTTCTTTCTCTTGCATGGGGTAAAAAGGATAGCAAGTGATTCAGCCGAGCCGAGATGGCCCAGTTGTTAGAACGCGTGCATCTTAACCGATGATTTCGGGTTCAAGTCCAGGCAAGCACCACTGAAAGTCATGTGTTTATAAGTCATCTCGTGCTCGGCGGTGAAGAAAAACATCGTGGGGAAACCTGCATGTGTCTAATTTCTGAAACGAAATTCTGCCACATGTATTCCGCCAACCCGCATTGGATCAGCGCGGTGGAATATGCTCACAACCTTCTCAAAGAGAGAGGAGGCCTTTGCTCAGCAGTGGGAAATTTACAGGCTGCTAATATAATGTAAATATAATAAATGTATTATATGTACGTAATTGTTACACAGCATCACGTATATGTAATATTCTCACCTCATCTCAGCGCGTTTGAGATAAGAGTGGGAAGCTGGAGCCTTCCTGCGATCGACACCGGATGGACCTTATCACGAGCGCCGCGCAAGTTAAATAACATATAAATGCAGAGTGCTTGTACATTAGCATTATCTTCGAAACATTTTCGCTGTGTTTTTTTTTTATAATTAGTTCACGTAATGTTTTATTATATATTATCAGTAACGTTGAATAGAAATTATTTAAGATAAAATTACAGGGACAAAATGGTGATAGACACTTTAAAAAGCAATCGTATTCGTCAGCTGATTTTTGTTTTTTTCTTTTTTGTTGAATTTTTTTGTCATAGTTATTATGTACGCCCACTGATACAAAGATTTTGAGATCTCCACCTCTTGCACGCTAGCAGAACGATCGAGGGTTCCACGCTTCCAAATTAGTCGTTTGACCTGTAAGATCGTGAGCTGGTCAAGGAGGCTGCTATCATGCACTAATGTTAAAGAACTAGTGGTGAAAGAATCGGCGGTCGCCCAAAAGTCACGACGTCACGATAGTATGTATAATCGATCCCGTAGCGCCCTTTGAATGGACGAAGAGATAGCGTAGGTTTTTTTTGTGAGTATTGCGGATTTCGGTTGCCAGTGAGTCTCACATACCCACTTTAAAAAATCGCTTTTTGAAAAAAATAATTTACTACGATAAAAATGTATAATTATATGTACAAAATATTTATATATATACTTTTTTCTAAAAACGTCAAGTCTATGAAGTAACTATGTGAAATTTCAAATCAATCGAAACGAAAGTTTTGTTGATATCGTAAAGAATCGATGATATTCCTCTTGTATAAAGACACAGATTATAAGTGCTTATTTAGAATTTAACAATGACATAAAGTCTCCTCCTCTTTTGAGAGGAAGATTTAGAGCTTATCTCAATACGCTGATCGCATGAGGGTAGACAGATTCACATGTGTCTTTGACTGACTTGTGACTTTTAACCCACAGAGTAGGTATTATTACAGTCTTTAGTCTTGATTTTAACTCAATCTTTGATTGAAATTCAAGTTTCCCAACTGGGTCATCACAGGTCTAAACTTGGTGCTATTGCTATTCATGTGAGTGCTTTCATAATAAATACATAATACCCAAAGAAATGTTTCTATTAATCTTGATAAGCGACTAATCCAGAACAGTAAAGCCGTGTCATTGGGATGCAATAAACTTACATACCTCGAGCTCTGATTAAAATCAGATAATAAGATGAAAGTCATAAGCGAGAGCAGATTGTAAAGATGTGTATTATTTTATATATATTAGAAAAAATGCAACTTATCTTTGCGCTGTTGGCAATTAAAACGTTTAAAAAATAACAATGCGTATTGTTAATTTAATCGGATGAATAAATAAAAATAATATATTTATTACTGTACCCCATTTCGTAAAAAAAATGTTTCTTCAGCTATGACTGAGCTAAAGGAAAAATAATCAATTGCCATAATAATTAATTAATGATTTAATAAAATAAATGACTTTAATAAAGCTGTCAGGAGGTTTTGACATTTTACGGTTTCTCGCGTAATGGCGTTTGTTTTATTTGCTTGCTTGATACTTTTCGTATATAACTGCATCTATTACAAACAATGATTTCATGTCTGAACAGTCATACGTCATTGCCAGAACAATTATCTTATAAAAAAAAAAAACATTCCGTGTGTTAATTTTATATAAATTGTTTATAAAAGCACTATTGAATCGTTGTTTTAAAGAATTATAAAAATGATCTACATATACAGTTTGATAAATTTAAATTGTTCTTATGTCATAGGTATCATAAAAGCTGATTATATGCAGAAATTTATGAAACTTATAAAGGAAACGATCCTGGCTAATTAAGTCACAGATTGGAAGTACTGTAATAAAGAATTCACATCTATTCAATGAGCTCATGACAAAGATAAAGAGCGGACTCTGTAAATCGGACATAATTAAAAAAGGCTTCTGGCCTTAAACTGAATATAATATTTTTACCGCCAAATATATCAATACCTTGTAGTGTTATACATTTAAAAAAAAAAAGAGCGCGCGATCGCCTGTCACAGAGCTTTGGGTTTACTTTTTGGCGCGAAGTTTGGGTGCTTCGGACATACAAAGAAAATATGGCGTGGATATTGTTATGTTAATAATTATTATTCATTTTATCTACTAAATTAATGTTATTATAATTTATAGACAAATATTTATTAGTCATTTCTTTTTTAAAAAGTCTTTTTTACTTTTGGTCTGTAAGAATATATTTTAAAATGTCAAAGGAGTTCAGTCAACGACCATGGACCTCTTTTGTTTTTCCGTCTCTTACTCCATAATTTTATTAGTATAGTATTTTTTATCTGTCCGTATAACATATCGGTGTCATTTGTAAATAATAGTATTACATAATTAGCTAGTTTTAATTGTATCTTTCGCGTGTTGATAAAGTATCGATAAATTCATATTGTGATTAAGTATTTTTTTTCATTGATATTTTACTTCTGTTCTAAGATTTTTTTCTTTGTAAATTAATAAATTTTAATCGTAGGTTAGAAAATCATTAAAAAATATGTCATTGTTATATTATTTATATATCTAGAGACAGTGTCGCACTACAAAAGAACTAAAACAAACAAAAATAAATGATAAAAAGCGTGGAGTTAATGCTTGTTGACTTCCAGGCGGGGTATTTAACATACATATATAATTGTATTTAACGAACATGTTTTGATTTGATTTGATTTCTAGATTTAAACAAATCAAATTAATTGACAATTAATTTGACCACCGGTTCTGAAAAGAAAATACCCTGGCCTGAGAAGAACCGGCGTACGAAACTTGAAAACCTTTTTTTGTCAGTTTAATGATTATTTATATAATATATTCAATGTCAAAAGAAATAGCCAGGAGGCGATTGTTTCATTGCCAAGGTGTACTATGGCACAAAACCGTTCCTTAACTTTTTTTTAAAATTTACAACAGAGGTATTTTGAACGCTTTTTGGTATCCCGTTGTAGAATCGTATAGATTGCCCCCCAAAAGTGTTACTGACTCTATGCAGTCGAGTAACAGGAGCAAGAAGTTCCTTGTACCAAAGCTATGAGCATGACATTTTCTCATGAAATCATTTATATTTTTCCGCACAAAAATAACATTACAGAATTTATAGTGACGTGCAATTCCATACATACATAACAAGCACTGACTACCACAATTGTAATTAATTTATTCTGTTACAACGTAAATCGCGAACGACTAAGCCGTGTTCCATAACCAACAATTGTTTGTATCGGCGACCGAAATTAATTCGCTTTTACAACGTATACATAAATTGTGACTCCAGAATTAACAAGCAACCTTTTTTGTGCTGCAGCGCCCCCTAGAGTGCCTGCTCATTTATTCAATTACCCACAGATCGAGTACGAGGCACGTGATATTTTGAAACTGGCATCTGAAAATGCGGAAATGCTTACAAGTATGTTCGCTATTGACGAAAATAAATCATTTCAAGAGTTTTTTTTTTTTTGTAACGTTTGAATCTTTCATTATTTCGGGTGCTTGTGTTTATGACACATAAAGGTTATTTTGAACTGACGTGAATTTGTAGGCCTTTTATATAAACATATGAGCTTAACATTTTGAAAAATGTACTGATGTAATCTGTATACTACTGAGACTCTACATAACCATCGTGATTTGGAGGGACGGGTGGGGGGGTGATGTTTGACTTCGGGACTTTTACATATTGAACGTAATGCGACAACTTAGCTGTTACTTTACGCTTTTTTAAATGAGACAGCGGTTCTTCCCCGAATATCAGTCTATTCGGCTACAACGCGAAATTACGCAGCGTATAAAAGATACTGTAGATATCTGTAAACATAATATGCCGCTATATATTATAAATATATCCCAATATGATTATTCTATCATCATTTATTTTTTGCCCAGAAATATTAACGATAAGATTTTAAATGAACATGGTTATTTTTATTACTAACAGTATTTAAAACGGGATATTTACGATGTTTTTTATTTTTATTTGGTGGAGCTCGATATTTCGACATTATCTACGAATGTCTTGTTCACGAGACTCAACGGCAATATTAACGATGCCTCTAGATAAATTCTGATCATAAATTCTGTACTCAAAAATTTATTTAATGAAATTAAACGTAAAACAATTTCAAAAGTGAAAATGTCAATCAATTCAGAAAGACAATAAAGTTACAGAGTAACTTGCGAAAAAAACAATAATCAATCATTTTTTTAGTCAATTCGTTTCAGTATATTATTGTGTAATAATTTGTGTATAAATATAATTTCATATATTATTTAACTTCTGTGCTGTACACGCGCTTTCCGCTTTTTCACATTAACTCCTCCACGCTGGTTGTCTGGAAGAAATCGCTCTTAAGCGATAAGACCGCCTGTTGTACATTTCTTTTTTTTTTTAATATTGTGTTAATGTATGTAAGTTTTTTTTTCTCGTGTATGTACAATAAAGAGTTATTATTATTATTATATTATCATAAATATTAATTAAAACTGTGCAGCAGCCGTCAATACACATTTATCTTTTAAAAAAATAACGTAATGATCTCCTAGAAATAATACCATAAATTCGCTTCATTATCCCATAATAATATATGACATCAGAAAAAGAAAAATTACAAAAAAAAACTTGTCTTTTTTTTCTTTCGCTGGAAACACACATTTCGGCGTTTCTGTATAGGGTGTGCAGTACATCTTTGAGTTGTCGAATCATTTTGAACGCACAAATTGCACAAATTATATTACCAACTTCCAAGCTCTCGGCTGCCACCAAACATCTAAACTTAGTATTGCTTTGTTCCGGTTTGAAGGGTGAGTGAGCTAATGGAACTGCAGATACAAGATACAGCAACTTAGTTCCCAAAATTGATACTTAGTTTGGTTGCGCATTTGTGCAATGTTTATAGCCAATGGAGTCCAGTACCCTGGACCTTGTGATCGGGGTCTTATATCTAGACACTCAATTTTTATACTTATACTAGACCAACGAGGCATTCACATATATATATATATATACATATATATATATTAAAACGAGCTAACACCCAATGAGGTCCATCCGGTGCTGATCGCAGGAAGGTTTCGGCTTCCGACCCCTATCTCTCCCGCTAAGATAAGCTACTCAACTTATTTCTTTTTATTAATAATGCACTTATAGGGTACACAAAATTATATATTAAAATAAGGTCATATAGCATATAGTAATCATATAAAAACAATTTTGGTGCTTTACTATATTAATAGCGTCGTTTTCTTTGTAAACATATCAAGTGTACATGACATGAACATATCTTTAATATGCTGAAAACTTTTGCAAGTAACCGCCATATACAAGCACAAATTTTATATTTTAATAACTCTGCCTGTATATGGTGTTGTAATACCACTGATACCTATATGGTGACGGATTATATTTGTCCATCTATTTTATTTGACTGCATCTCCCAAAGACACGGCCCAATCTCGGATCACTCAACAAAGAGCTATTCGTCTTTTTCCATCAAGATTTTTTCCGTAGCAGCCAGATGTTTGGAAATTTTTAATGCTTATACATACATAACATAAAACATAACATAATCAGCCTGTAAATTTCCCACTGCTGGGCTAAGGCCTCCTCTCCCGTTGAGGAGAAGGTATGGAGCATATGCCACCACGCTGCTCCAATGCGGGTTGGTGGAATACACATGTGGCAGAATTTCGTTGAAATTAGACACATGCAGGTTTCCTCACGATGTTGTCCTTCACCGCCGAGCACGAGATGAATTATAAACACAAATTAAGCACATGAAAATTCAGTGGTGCCTGCCTGGGTTTGAATCCGAAATCATCGGTTAAGATGCACGCGTTCTAACCACTCTCGAGCCGAGATGGCCCAGTGTCCAAAATTTTTTAATGTATATATATATGTATATGCCTCAGCATACAGATGCAATGCCATCGAATTATGCGAGTTGTAGTCATATAAATATAGTGTTACCATTGCGACATTTTCAGCCCACATTGTACTATTTCGTTCAAGGTTGATTATTCTTTAGAAAGGCCTCCATCACCGACATCAGCCAGGAGTGTGGCAGATTAAGATATTATTAAATAATTAGATGATTACAGAAACGCTTACATTATTTATTGAATGTTTTAATAAATTCTGTAATAATAATAATTAGATTTAAATCATTTTTATATACCATCGATACTAAATAAGAGGGTACTTTGACTTTTCTGTTTCTGTTAATCATGTGATTTGTAGTGAGGCTTATAAAAGTGATAGAAACTCGGTACAGAACGACTTTACTGTTTACTCTATCTAACAAGCGCATGCATCTATAAAAAGACATTATATTTCCTAGTAATAAGTCCACTCAATATTATCATACAAAAAGAAGGAAGACATTTTAGCACATAGTAATCTTTATTTCACTTTTTATTTAGTTGGAGATGATAAAAAAAATATCACAAAATATGGAGTCAATGTAAACAAAACCAGAGAGCAATCTCGTCTTAAGCATCACCGACAAATAAAGCACTTAGCGCAAAGTTTTTAGTAAATATGTCCATTAAAACCGTAATAAATATAACTTTGAAAAAACCTATAATTGCAGTTTTCACTTTTAACGGTTTTACGGGGGTCATTATCTGACAAATGGTTTCATTTTATCCTTAGACTATAAAGATCAAAATAAGTGGTATACTGCTCGATATGACGGATTTCGTAACTCTGTACAATATTGATAACTTATTTTTTTATGATATAGGTAGACGGGCAAGTGGAGTACCCGATAACAAGTCACCACCGCGCATAAAAAATGAGGCTGTAAGAAACATCAATCATACCTACCTACTAACTAAAATGTTAGGTTCCTTGTGCATATAGTTACACTGGCTCACCCTTCAAACCGGAACACGACAATACTGAGTACTGCGGTAGAATATCTGATGAGCGGGTGGTACCTACCAAGACGGACTTGCACAAAGCCCTGGCACCAAGTTTTCAGTAGCTTGGCCGATTAATAAATTTCTCATGTCAAACAAACATTTATAAACAAGTCTCGTTACCAAATTAAATACGAATAAATTGATAGACGTGCAGTTAGTGAGTTATTGATGGATTTTCATGCAGGATCAATAAATTAAATTAAAATACAATGTAAATTGATGAAAAAGACTGCTGAATTATGTTGCCAGTTCGGATAGAATCTACATTCGGAACCGTTGGTAGGCTTACAATTAGATAGATATGTGTGGCGGAGACATCTACCGTCGTTGCCAGCGGTGCCCAACGGACGAACCAAGTTGCTCAAGGAGGCGCCACTGTCGCGCACGTTACGTACCCTCAACGCCATAGCCGACAGGATAGATTTGTTTTATTGCAGCCTGAGTGAACTCACAACTACAGCCACTTAGACCGTCTCATATTCATATAATGTAGAGACTTATTTTAAATATTGTTAATAAACGTGCTGAAATATCCAATTAGGACAACCATGTCCTGTAATGATATGTTTAGTTTTGTATTATAAATAAATAAATTCATTCATTAATTCAAGACATGACGAATGAGCTGAATTACTTGAATATTTTGTGTTGTTTATTTTTATTTTAACTGAAGTTCATTTTTTAAATGTAACTTCTTTAACTTATCCAAATTATCAAAATAAAGTTTTAGCAACGGTTTTTTTAATTTAATTTTACAAACATTGCATTTAACCATTAAATAAAACGCCGATTATAAAAAGAGTATTAAATCGGTCAAGTGTATTGGAATTCATTCGCTCTGTTACTTGTTTTGTTTTAAAAAGAAAGTGAGATTGACGACTAACCCAGTGGCGTAACTGAGCGGATAAAGGCACTGGCGAAGCGTTACATTAAAAAGTCGGTAAAAAAAGTAAACAAAAATATATAAATTGTACAGGTCTTCTCACACAACTTTTAAAAAAATAACGCATATTAAAAAACGTAAAGGTCTTCTCGCACAACTACTTTTAAAACATCTATATATTCTATACACACAATAAAATCGGAGCGTCTGTTTGTAACATTAAAATAACCGCTTTTTAATAAATGCATATGTATGTATACACGGTACATTGTCCAGAATAACAATTTTTACAATTTCTGTCTCTGACTGTTTGTTCGAGCTAATCTCTGGAACGGCTGGATTTTGACGGGACTTTCACTGGCAGAGAACTGATGTAATAAGGAGTAACTTAGACTACAACAATAAGTCGCGGTTTCTGCTATTCAATTATTATATGTACGAGACATCGCATATTAAAAAAATTGATACGTTGACTCGATATATAAATAATAATAATAAAAAATATATATTGGACAACATCACATACATTACTCTGATCCCAATGTAAGTAGCTAAAGTACTTGTGTTATGGAAAATCAGAAGTAACGACGGTACCACACACACCCAGATCCAAGACAACATAGAAAACTAATGAACTTTTTCTACATCGACACGGCCGGGAATCGAACCCGGGACCTCGGAGTGGCGTACCCATGAAAACCGGTGCACACACTCGACCACGGAGGTCGTCGTATATCATACTGGTATGGATACTATCTATTTATCAAATCTTATCTTATCTCTCCTACGGCCCCATCTTAAGAGGCCCTGGTGTATGGCACCGCCTTACCCTATCGTAAACACTTCACTGTATTAATGTGGTAGTAATAGCCATTTCTTAATAATAACCAATGCAATTAAGAATGCCTCACACTGCAATATACCGCCATCTGGTATCACAGATATTGATCTTGAGCGTCTTATACAAGCTGATTCACCGTTTAAATCGGATTTAAACAAAAGCAAACTATTAATGTTTGACGTCATAGTAACACGAATTGATTTTTCTTAACCTCAATTAATTATTCTCCGAAACCGATCTTTTTAGAATTACTCCAAGTTGTGGCAGTTTTCACCCCAAGGTCATTGAGCAAACGTGAATTTATTTAAAAAAAAAGTTTATACGTTAAATTGTGTCCAACGTATTTCCATATTAATTCTAAAGATTAATATTAAAGTTACACGCCTGATAATAAGGTTCTGGTTCTGGTAATCCATTCGGTGTATTGAAAGAACTTGGTATTAACTCAGAAATAAAGCGATGTTTCATAGGTTTTCTAAAAAAATAATTGTTATAAATAATGTTTTAATCGATATGCAATCGAAATTATATATCTGAGAATAAATTTTCCCGCCATGACGGGTATCTGTCAATGTCCATGTTGCCAGATTAAAAAGAGAAAATGTTATAATGATTAATATACAAAATTACAGATATTCGTCTGTAATATATAGTATTACAAATAGAAAATGAAATGATACTTTTAAAAAATATTGTAATGGCGGCCAACAGACATTTTCCTTCTATAACAGGCCATCGCTAGATATTCGGACAGCTAAACGGACGTACGAGTACCGCCAACAGTCGTCCTTATGTATCCGGTCGCAGTGTTGCTATTTGTGATTTTAATTTACTTCTTATAATAGAATATAAAATAGAATATCAAGTGTTACATTCTAATTGAGTCATGGAGTATTTTATTGAGATTTTAATGTTAAACTTAAATAATAATAATTTTAAGAAATATATTATATATGTTTTTAACTTTGTTAAATATTTTCTATCAATATCTTGCTCAAAAGAGATTTAACTATTATAAATACATGTCATTTCTGACATATTATTATGTCTATGTTTTTATCAAATTCTCAATGGCGGTCTAAGCGTCTATTAAAGTTATCCAGATAACTTTAGATGTTACTCTATTAGAAATAATTGTTACAATAGCTGCGAATATAACGGTTGTTATTGTAATGGCGATATCTTGTTACTCTGTGTTTAGGAAGTACTTAGGATTAACACTCATTATACGATGTTTCGCTTTGTATCTGTACAATACTGTTACGTGAAATACATAATATATACGTTACTGTAAAAGCTCGAACTAAGGTAAATCTAAAGATTTTCCAGTAAGATTTACCGACATGAGTTGGTAAATGTAAGTATTTATTATAAAGACGACTTTTTCGGATTTTTACCATTCCAACCTTTTTTTTTTTTTGTTTTACGAGGAGGAAATGCATTTACGCATGCCGCCCGGTCGGGGGACCGGGACGGGTATGTGGGACTCAACCGGGGCCTAATGCCCCGTGCCAGGGCACGCTAATGCCCTGTCCTACCCACTAAAACCTCATCGGGTTTCCACCGCACCGCATATGGTGGGGCTACGGGAACGCCATGGCTTACCACCGGCCAAATAAATGAATGCGCGCCTTCCTCCGCTGCCTCCGTCCCGTTAACGTAACGGACTCCCCCGAGTCCGCCACTGGAGGCCGGGCGCCAAGGGCTGACGCCCTGCGGTGGATAGGATGACTGGCTCCGCCGCTGACCACCGGTGCACGACCACACCTCGAGCCCCTTCTTGCCAACGAGGCCGCTCACACAGCCCACTCCGCTGGTCGGAGAAGTACCACGGCATCCCTCCGCGTCAGTCTTAGCCGTGGCCGACGAGCAAGCTCAAGCCGGCCCCTTTGCCCAGGGTCCGCCACGAGGAGGCGACTGACATGCACCCCTTACCATTCCAACCTAACCTAATCTAACATGTAAATCCTAAGATTTACCAAGTGTATGATGGTAAAAGTTCGAATCCCAAAGTTTTATGGACATTTACCATTCATAATCGGTATTTCTTAGGTTTTACTGGAAAATCTTAAGATTTACCGTAGTTCGAGCTTTTACAGTAACATATACACCGCTATGTGATCATGTACACTTTAGACATAAGGTGTCTGACGTAGAATATACTTGGCTTAATATAACATATTATTAGTTAAGTTTGAGACAGTTGCATGTCACGGATACATTCAACGTGTTTCCCAAATCAGTTAGAAGAAATATTTTTCGGAATAATGACAGAAGAGTATTAAAAAAATAGAGGTGTCACGGAAACCCAATTGGATTAAGAGCGCAAGCCGATTTTTGTCCCAGTGATTATGCGACTATAGCTACAAATAAAAAATCGGTTATAATCGGAAAAATAAAGAAGATTCTTGATTGCAATTTACTAAATTGTTACGATTTAAAAACTAATTAAATTTAGAGAGCGGAAAAATGATACTGGCCGGTTAGAGTATAAGAAAAAAAATGAAAAACGTAAACAAAGTTAAAGTAAATTGTTATCGACAAACTCCAATTCTAACTTAACTAAGGTATATATACTATTTGACATTAAACATTGCTTTTAAAAAAATCATCATTTTGGCGCCAAACATAGATGAGTTACTTGCAGTTTACAATGAAATGAAATCAAAACAAAACCTGTCAGATTTCGAAATTCCTAAAAATTATTTTGAATAAACGCGAAAGTTGCGCGGGCGACCCACTAATTATGTATTGAATAAATAATACTTATGTATTGAATAAAGACATAAATTAATAATGTTTAAAAAAAATAAACTACAGGAAATAAAATCCAAAAAAAAAGCCGTATATGGAAAAAGGTGGCCTGAAGGGTTTCCTTACGTGACGATTTCGCCATTTCACTCTACCGTAATCTGCGTAAAAGAAAATCGATCAAAAAAGTTTTAATGCATATCCTCACTGATATTATAAATGAGTTTGTTTGTCATGAAATATAACGTTATTAATTTTCTAAATCCTCAATTTAGAAATTACCAATCGGAAATGTTTATACTATCATCTCACTTCACAGTTTTCACTTCACACGATATTACATATTGTTTAATATCAAATACTTTTCGATTCAAGGTCGTGCCGAAATGAGTTCAGATATGAAAACTGTTTCTAGTCCTATCGTGGTTTTTGTAGAATCGCACTTCAGAAAAGGAGACTAGTATTACTCGGAGTAAGAGCTGAGTTCACAGGAAACCACGGAACAGACAGTATATACATTTTCAACGCACAGAGATTGTGTCACTGGCGTCATTATAGTTTTAATATGTATGACTGCACTAAATCCTAGACTACGATGTATCAAGGGTATTTATAGTTGTTACCTCAATATATTTCCCGTTGCAAAAGCAAACCACAGTATATCATTATTTCGCCAACGTAGATCATCTAATCTCGGCCATTTGAACAGAATAGGTAAGGCTGCTATCATAATGGCGAGTTTTATGGCCAAAATTATATATAATAGATCTTTTTCATAGAAAGCGACTATCTTTATATAAACAGAGCTAAAGATAAGAGAACTTATAACACCAGATTTCTGGCTCCACACAATGAATACATCTTATCCGGAGATAGGTATTTCTTTTCTAATATAAGTTGTCGCAAATGTTTTAAATTATAAAAGAAATACTATAAATTATATATTTTGTAAGGCTATATTAATATCAATAAATTATAAAATCGAAACAGAACAACATTCAATTGAAACATTAATTCTTACATAAGGCAAGACGCCCCCCCCCCCAAACCTCCACCCCCTAACACCCACACACAAATTTCTTAATGTTATAAATAGCAATAAAAAGAAAAAATATTGTGCAAGCCAAAGCAACTAGAGTAGACATTTGTCCAGCTGTAGACCTCTAAAACTTGGTTCCGAAAAGAAGCGAAAAAAGATTGTTAGCCCGTAGCCTCCTTCTGTCATACCATCATGGTCCAGAAGGAGAAAGCTGAATTGGAACCGGAAAGGGACGATTCCGCTCAATAAAATAAGGCATCTCGGTCTTCCAACAGCACCGATGCCCAAGACTTAAAGGATAAGGCCGTCGTTCCGATGACGCCCATCGCAGTGATTTAGGGACTAAGAATTCCACATAAGCCGGTTCGACGATTACTTTGATCTTTATATTGTGAATCAAGCCTAACAATAATAAATAGTACGACAGAACGTCGTATCTAACTGTAGTTCTTCTTAAATTGGTCAATACTTTTATTAGGATTGTACAATATTGATCTCTGTAAAACAACGAGCACGTCTGTTGTCTCCTGACATTAAACTACAAATAAAACAAAATGTTTATAAGAATAATGTTAATATCACGATAAGCCCGTCAGATGTGAAATATTAAAATAAATAAAAATCTAAAGTTTCGTACATAAAATAAATATAAATATATTTATTATAATGTGACACATACGATGTTAGAGAGAGACGAAGATGACGGCCTAAGAGTGCGTTGTGTCGATTACCACATAGACCTTCAATCACGAAGGCACGAACCTCAGCGTGCATAAGAGTTACTTACAAGATGTCTTAGTGTACGTGTGCGATGACAAATTAATAAATAAAGACAGAAAAAAAATACAAATTAAATTATATTTGATAACTAGCTGATTTACTAGAGGATTTTGACCCTCCAAAGCTATATATTGTATGGTTGACATATTACCTGTGTGTCTTTGAGCCTGTCGTGGCATTGTAGTTCCCAAATGGATTATGATTTCTTTCATTTTTGATAGATAACTTATATGAGTGCTTTGCCATCGATAAAATTCAAACTACAGACAACCGAACGTTTAAGCTTTATAATTTAATCTTGTAATATTAAAAAGTTATGATGTATTCGTAGTGCCGTCAGGGATTAAAGCATAGTTTTAGTTTTGCAGTTGCGAACACGCGGCTGAGCTATAAAGCTAGCGGTGTACACTGGACTCGCTTAAGAGTAAACGAACTTTTTTTTTTTTTTGGAATGATGAAGAAACTGTTTAAAAACATAAAATCATCTGCGCCGTACCCATTTTTAATAGTATATTTATTTTCAAATGCAAAGGAATAATGTAACACCATTGGAACTCTTTAAAAGGGTTTAACCTCATCACCCCTAGCTCCTAAACATCTCGTTTTTATTAAAACAAACGCTACATTATAAATCAGTGAAAACGGCATCCAAATCAGTTAAGCCGATTCCATGTTTAGCGGAGGATGACAAACTGCCTGGATGACTTCACGATGCTGAGTGCACTAACGAGAAGTGCGAGGGGGGCAGGGTAAATCACTGAGCCACGAGAGGAGCAGTGACATACGTATCTGAAACAATCCTTCAACTTCTAAGATCCGCATCGAGATCGACCACAACTGGGATATAAATGAGTAAAAATCCCACATAATCCCAGTTTACCACACACCCCACAACCCGAGGATCTTTCGAAGAATTACTCTGTGAAAAGTGACAAGTATGTGGTACTCACCCGAGCAAGTTTTTTATAATACCAACCTGTATGCACACGGCTTTACCCTCAGTCTTCTCACCCTGGTATCGTTTGATTACTTCCAATAAATCATATTAACTGTTGTTATTATTAGATCTGTACCAAAATATGATTTACTCATTACCGACGAACGTTCTCGAAATTATTTGGTAAAGTTTATACTATTTTTAGTTCCCTCAAACATGATTTCCGTTAAAATATAATATTATCTTTTCATTATATTCGAACCAAAAAACACATACAATCATGAATGAAAAGTTTCTTATAATAAATTATACAAAAATAATTTACACAATGTTTTTTATAATCTTAATAATTTTGACGAAATAGTACAAAACGTGTATTGACTTTTGGTGGAATAGGCTGGCAAAGCCAGTGTAAGTTAATACCACCCACTCATCATATTGTATTGTACCGCTAAACTTTCGGTTTAAAAGGTGAGCGAGCCAGTGTAACAGGCACAGGCTTCTAAGATTACTGGTTGATATTCTTACATTAACAATGTATTGGTCGTAGTGATCACCTAACATCAGTCTGCCTTCTTATTTTGAATACAGAAAAAGATTAAAAGAGTAAAGAGGTTTTATTTTTATTTTGGGCACGACAGACGAAAAAAGTAAAGTATGAGTTGATTACGTATTTTTTTAATCATTTAATTTATATATAACAAAAATAGTTAGTGGCAAGAATGCCAGTCGAAAGATTTTTTGGCAGTTTACAATCTCGCGAGATATAATCTATCTAATGGTATATATAATGTTACGATGACATACAGATAATAACAAATCGTAAATATCTAATATTACTATTTAATTGGTGGTAGGGCTTCGTGCTAGCCCGTCTTGGTAGGTACCACCCACTCATCAGATATTCTACCGCTAAACAGCAGTACCTAGAATTGTTGTGTTGCGGTTTGAAGGGTGAGTGAGCCAGTGTAAATACAGGCACAAGGGATATGTACTCTTAGTTCCCAAGGTTGGTGGCGCATTGTTGTAATGTAAGGAATGGTTAATATTTCTTACAGCGCCATTGTCTATGGGCGGTGGTGACCACTTAACATCAGGTGGCCCATTGGCTCGTCCGCCTACCTATATCATAAAAAAAATATAAATATTAAGTATCACATTCTAATTAATTCTTACATACGTAATAAGAACTAAACATTCTCCAATAGGTCTCGCCATAACCGGTTTATTGAATTCCATTGGACTATTTCTGGAATATTGGGATTCCAGGTTGACGAGACGATTGCTATTACACCAGTTTATTGCGGGTTTAGAATTATTTTATACATAAAAATTGATGGCGGTATATCTGTTTAAATAAAGTCAAAGTTAGCACACATCGTTTATTTTTATAGTAAGATATTTTATAGTAGTATATAGTGGCCTGAAAATGTCCCATTGTTGGGTAAAGACATCATTTCCTTTGGAGAAAAGGTTAGGAGAATATTCTACCACGCTACCCCAATGCGTGTTGGAGCATCAATACTAGGGACGTGTTTTATACTATATACTTTTTTTAACTCGCCGCTACAAGGTTCTGGACAATTGGCGAAGATGTGGGAGTACGGAGAATATTGTACATAACATAATCAGCCTGTAAATTTCCCACTGCTGGGCTAAGGCCTCCTCTCCCGTTGAGAAGAAGGTATGGAGCATATTCCACCACGCTGCTCCAATGCGGTTTGGTGGAATACACATGTGGCAGAATTTCGTTGAAATTAGATACATGTAGGTTTCCTCACGATGTTTTCCTTCACCGCCGAGCACGAGATGAATTATAAACACAAATTAAGCACATGAAAATTCAGTGGTGCCTGCCTGGGTTTGAACCCGAAATCATCGGTTAAGATGCACGCGTTCTAACCACTGGGCCATCTCGGCTATATTGTAACGCGAGTGGTATATATGATTTCTTGGTATTCGGATTTAAAAGATTTTTGGGCGAACAATCAATTATGATAATCGAGATTCGGCTTATCAGGCTGAATATTAACTACCACGAATTAGCCATGAAGCTATTAATAAATCTTAGTTTATTAACATATATATATATTTACTCGTATATATCTAGATATGGTGTCGCACTATAAAAGAACTAAAATAAACGGGACAACTTTAGTGTGTAGGTGTTTTGTGACAACTACGTTTGACACTCGACAAACGTAATACGACTTTACTTGTGTGCGTGTAGTTAGTGGCCGACTGTTGGCCAGTATTTTTTTCGACGCGTTAAAATAACGTAAATCTATTTTCAACATTTCACGAGTGAGGTGCACACACAAAAGCACATATTTATTGATTGCGAATGAATACAATTGTGAAAAATTTGCAACATATTAAAATTTTATAAGGTTTTATGAAATTTAAATTTTGCATTTCCCGCCAATACGTAAACAAAATGGCGGCGGCTGCATAGATTAAATATCATACCGACTAAATTGCTCGTTGAACGTTACGCATATATTTTATACGCATATTGGATAAATTTATAGAGATCAATAGTCAAGTAAGAAATCCCAATAGTGAATAATATTGATTTTTATTATTTAACTGCACTCAATCAAGTGTCATTTAGTTTTTTTTTCAGTAGCAAGTTGGCAAGGAACGTACTTTCCCCAAACAACACGCTCATAATATGTACAGTATTTTTTATTTCGTTACACACGTTACTGCGGCCACACGAGAAGGGAAAAATCATGACATGGACAATTAACAACATGACAATATATGCACTGTTCCTAAATACGCTACAGGAAGTAATATGGATATAAATCAAGGGCCTTTTGCTTTCATGTTTTACATTTTCTATAAACTAAATGTTATTCAAATTCTTAGAGCAGTTAAGACACGAGTAAATACTATAAAATAAATTTCAAATGTAGTATTAGTGAATGATACTATAACTGTACTAAACTTCAATAGAATTGACCCAGAGGAGGTGATGTTAAAAAAATGGTTTCCGATCGACGGTTCTACTACAGATTAATTAAATAATTATATTGATTAGTTTTTGTTCTATTCAGAGATGAAGTTTTATCTCGACCAAATCTATGGATTCCAATATAAATAAAGATTGAGGTCCAAACAACTGTTATACAGAAAACACAAGTGTGATGTCACAATGTTAAATTCATTCTCATTATAGGGGCAACCTGATACTAAGTGGTCACCACTGACATGGGCGCCGTATGATATTTTAATAATTTCTTACATAAGCTTGGAAACTAAGATGTTATTATGTCCCTTGTGCATGTAGTTTTACTGGCTTACTCAACTTTTAAGCCGGAACATAACAGTGCTAAGTATTGCTGTTTAGCGGTAGAATATATGATAAGGGGGGGGGGGGGGGTCTATTCAGACGGACTTGAACAGAGAACTCTACGACAAAGCTTCAATTCTTATTATTATTTTTAATTAAGCTTAAGCGGAATTTACGTCATACTCATGGGCCATAGCCACATGGTCAGACTTATTAAAAACTTAAATTCCGTTCTATTTCCGTTGCAAGGTATTCCACATGTGTTCAGTATCACGGCTTTCTGCATATTTACTAACAGATTATGACTTTTTAAGTGAAAAGCAGCAATGCTCCATTTTAAGGAATTTCTAATATTCCTATTTACCCCTTCATTTAAGCTCAAAGGTTTGTGCTAGGAGTGGGGATGATAATAATCCAAGGGATCAGGATCAAACCTGCAATTTTTTACATCTCAAGAAGGCCTCGTTATTAAAATTGTCTAATTTTCGTATTAATATTTTACGCAGACTCTTGAAACACACTACAAGTTGCCTATAATTTATTCACTACTACGGAACCCTAGTTTACATTTCTGACTTGAACTTTCCTTTTTTTATTCACTATCCGTATCAATCGCTCGAGTGCGTGGTCGAACGTGTTCTGAATTATATAAAATACTATAAACCTCCCGAACTAGTACGCCTTAATATGTATGGAATGCGCGTTATATTTATGAAGATATAGTATTACATCTTGCAGTGGAAGGGAGACCTATATCTATTGTCGTGAGTTCTATTCCAGAACAAACATTAACTAAAGCAAAATAAAAAGTGTGTTTTTTAGATTTGCTAAAACCAAACCAGAGGGGTAAAGCCCCACACGACAAATCTGGATCTGCTCTTGCCTGGTGATCAGATATATTAATAATTTTACATCAATGCACCATCAACTGAAATAAAAGACGACGGTAAAACGAACTAAATCAATTATAAATATAATGCCGTGAATTTGTATTAGAATATATAGTACATTAAAAAATAGAAAATATGATTCAATCGATTACCGATACTATCGATTTTGTTGTCGATTTAATTCACAAAAAAATATCGATATTTTTAAATAATAATAATCTCTATTCCGATATACTAAACAGATGTCAATTACGACACTATAATTTTTAGAACAATCTCCATCGTGTCTTCTCCATCGTACGTGACATTGGCTTTGTAAGTTAACACCTCGGACCTGAGAACCAGCGAAAGAAACTAAGCGTAATTTTTTTTTAATTTAATAATTTACAATAATTGTTTTCATACAATTACAAAATATACAGTTTCGTTATTTGAAACAGCCTGGAAGAAATCGTCTTATTCCCAAGATGTGCAATCAACAAAGTCGGATACTTTATTCTTGTTAGTTTTTATCAAATAAATCAAAGTTACTCAAAGGTGATAGATTACCTGTCTTAATAAACTACATCATTAACAGATTCAGGCAACATAACATCTTTGTGTGCATATATTTCTTTTTTCTAAACAATTTTCCTTACAAAATCGACCGTGTCCTTTCTGCAATGATTCCGAATTTCGAGTACACAGCGAACCCTAGTAGTTAATAGAAAATAGCCGAAGAAAATTTTGTGTAAAGTACATTATTTAAGGTTAAACCCCAATTTATTTTATATATGTAACGAGGGAGAAATCTTTCACTTAACACTATGGATAGAGGAATTAGCCGAGATGGGTCAGTGATAAAACACTGGAATCTTGATTGAAAGTTATGGAATTCCAACACAGTCAAGCAACACAATATTTTTTGGTGCTTAATTACTTCGTGCACTCGTTCTCAGCAGTGAAAGAAAACATCGTCAGGAAACCTACATGTGTTAGTAGGAAAAAATCCTGTCACATTTATCTACTAGAGCACATGGAATCTTCAAAAGAAGAGGGGATCTATAAATCCTGATGATATTATGGGCGATTACTTTAGAGGGAAAGTGTTATTCAACAAATGTCGGATTTAATTAATGTTCATCTCCAGGCCCACTGTAATGGAAAAGGACATTGAATCTATGAAGTTATGAACAATTATCCACAGACGTCAACTTCGGTCAACTTTAAGATATTTGGACTATTTCAGACGATTTAAGAGATCTTTCAAAGCGTATCACCAAAAATTATTTATATTATTTTTATCATTAATAGAACGATATCGTAGATACTTGTAGGATGTAAGAAATATAAAAATCAATTGATTGGTGAACTTTTTAACCAATAGTAACATCAGTTACAGGGTCGAATTTACATTGGAAAAGAAGTTACTTAAACAAAAAAAAAACATTCAAATATCGGCAAGTAAACGCATTGAATACTAATGGTTAAGTAGCTACTATATATATATAAATAAGTGTGTATATATGTTTATTGTCTTTTAAATATAAAATAGATTTTTCTTATTAAAAAATTGAAAACAAATCTTTCAAATTATTCAAACAGCCGACTGAAAAATATTGTTAAAAATATTTGGAAAATAACTTGTTTGTGACCTTGCAGACCTTGTCCCCGGATATCTAAATCCGTGGGCCGTAGACCGTGGGTAGTCAAAACAAAAATCAAATTTTAATTTTTTTTCTCCATAAATCATGATCTCGCCCTGACCAATTTCATCCATGTCTGCCATGCTCAAGCGAGACAAGACCTATACAGGACATATTACTATAGTGCCCAAATGTGAGCTCAAACACAACTATAATGCATCATTCTTATAACCCGGTAGGAAGGTGAGCTCGTGTTGACAATCCATCACGATCGGAATAAGTTCCAGCGCAGTACTAACCTGATAAAGGGTTTGGCCTAACGTGGTTTTGGAGACACAAGTCCGTGCCAACATTTAGAATCTGGACTGAAACTGAAACATTTTTGGACAAAAACCTAATAACTTTTTATTTTACCGACGTGGGTTTGGAATCGTATTAGATCCCCATTGGACTGACAACCAGATCCATTTATTTGCGGCAGATTTAGATCGCTGTTTAGATCATCATTTTTATGTTTTAATTATATTACTGTAACTCTTCTGTTTTGGTGTGTAAGAAAAAAAATTTTATAGGAGTAGGTGACAAGACAAATGGGCCACCTGAAGGTAAGTAACATGGAAACTGAGATGTTATATCCCTTGTGTAGTTTCACTGGCTCACTCACTCTTTAAACCGGAACAAGAGTTTTTTTTATACTAAGACTATTTGGCGATAAAACAAATGATGAATGGGTGGTGCTACCCAGACGAGCTGACACATAGTCTGCCGGATGAAAAAGTGTACTTTTGTGTTCTTAATTTGCGTTTATAATTCATCTCGAGGTCGGCGGTGCAGAATAGTGATGTAAGCTAGCCTTCTCCTCAATGAGAGAGGAAGCCTAAGCCCAGCTATGAGACATTTCTATTGCTTTTACACTGGAAGGAATGTAATATGTGTCATATATAGGGACGACATAGTTCCTGGCAGACGTAATTAGAAAACGGAAGACTCCTTATGACACTTTTTGAACAGTGGATTTTTCATTACTTACTTGTCCTGCACTCTGGACGGAACTTAATTTAAAAAGGAATTTATTTATTTTTTAGAATTACCAACAAAAGTTACAATAATGTATTTAAACGTTATTTTTCAAACACTTTTTTACTATTAAAAGGCATTATTAATAAATGGAAATAATATTAAATGTCTTTAAAATAATATGCACGTCATTATAATTTTATACGATGTAATTATATAATTTAACTAAATATGTTATGGTCACTATAAAAATGGTTTTCGCTATTAAATCTTTAAAAAAAAAAACAAATTTTACTTGTGCTTATGAAGTATCACATTTTTTAATTCATTAATTAACCACTGGAAATAAAATAAAATTTAGGCTGTACGGCCAAATACCTTTGTTTAACCCGAACACGGTAAATAAAAAACATAGCAAATTACATTTTTTTTTTAATTATCATCTTGTCTAGTGACACCAGCTAAGGTCAAAAGCTGACCTAAAAGTGGTAGCATATTAATGCCTCTGTTTTAAAATTCGCGAGACAAAGGTATACAATATTTAGGGAAAAAGGCGTCATAAATTTGAGCAGAAATTTCTAAGCAACATGACACCGAACATGTTTTATTAAAATAATATAAAACAGGTATGTTCACTGATATACATATAGAATTTAAAAAAAACACTTACAATTATACAGCTTACAACACAACAAACAGCCAAGAGATAATTAAGACAATTATGTTCTATATTTAAAATGCAATACTAACAATATAATAAGTCAAATTTTATTTTAATAACTGTATAGACAATCACGTATTTAATTTTTTTAGTTAAGATAGCAAATGAGGAAATAGTCAACCTAAAGAACCTTTGCCTATCCCTGTATTTAAAAAGTAAAAACCATTCCATACACTGACGATGCACTGCTCTTTAACCCCCAAACCAGAAAACAACAATACTTATTTACTATCGGTATTAGCATTAAAAACAAAATAAATAAAAATTCACGCCTTATGCAATTATTTTAATATTAAAATAGACAATGTACGAAAATTATAAAAAATATTCGATATCACATTATTTCGCCACCAAACTTGATCGAGTTGATATTATCCAGAGACAACCACCAATGTCTTAAATACAATCAACTGGCGAATAAGATTTGAAGTCTTCCGATTGACCTCCCCCTCCCATAAATAAATATTAATAAATATAACCCTCTAAAAGACTAGCTAACGACCGCTCCTGGGTATACAAACAAAATCCAATCAGAATATACATAACAGTTAACATATCCAACTTTAAGTTAAATTCAACCATAAGCATGTGTTCACAGCTAGCTTATGACAATAATACGACCTTCATCAAAATACATCAAGTTTATTGTATGCGTGGGCATTTAATAAAACTGTTAAACGAATATTTCTTCACAACAAAATATCTAGTAATTAGTAATCTTCCAGAAATGGTTCTTAAGAAACATATTTAATCATTATTCTAATTATTATTTAACTGCTTCTGACATGGCGCACTGGCGACATTCCATAGACACGATGCTTCGCCGGATCTTTTTTCTTTTCATAGACACGCCATCTGTATATTTATAATAAAAATATAAATACATTCACTACTTAAAATCATGCAACTGTTATAATTAACACAAAATAATATATAATAAATATTTATTTAATATTTATTACTATAAAACATATAACAGAATACATTCGTCAATTTAAATTAATCGACTATGAAATTAAAACGCTGTATTAAAGAACTAAAAACAAATTCAGAAATGTTTATTGTCAATGTAAACGGTACATTACAGTAAAATGTTTAGGCAAGTTTCAATAATTCAAGATCCACACAAACAGGTTATTCTTTGCGAGTTGTACTCTGAAAATTTTATTACCTAATTTATCAACATTAGAGGCACGATTACAGAGGTCACAAACAAGGTTACGATAATCCAATTATGTATAATTTGTTTTTTGGTCTTGATATATATTTCTAGGAAAATATTTTTGTTTTCTTTGACTTTCATTACATACAATAACAATAATTTACAATGTTTTTCGATTTTGCAGAAAATGGTTATCTATCACACGAACCCCGCGCCCTCACACTGGGACGAAGCTGCGTCCGGATACTCGTATTAACATAGATATAAAGCTCTCCGAAGTCGACTAGTTGTTATAATGAAAGTCAATTTAAAATATCAAATAATTAGTCACGGTCAAATATTTTTTTTTAAATATGGAATCCTTCAACTTGCTTAATGATTGTCAAAAGTCTGCCCCCGGTTCGGAAAACGACACCTCGGCCCTGAAAAGAACCGCCAAAAGAAACCCATCGGGGATTTATTCAAACCACAAGAGGGTACAGGCCAAATACGCAACATTTGAGATCGAATTTAGGTAACTTCAATATATGATATCAATTATGGATATTTCTAAAAAAATAACCCTTTAAATGTCAATGAAACTGTTATTGGAAGTAAAATTAAAGTGGATATAAGTAGTTTAGTTCAATAGTGTTGTATTATAAATAAAGATATATCAATCAAGAATTTTTAGTATTGAACAAAATTTTTTTGCTTTGTTTTCGTAAATTTAAGACTTGTTTGTCTTCATTCCTTCTTCATTGATTTTAAAGTTTACTATAATAATACTATTATAAAAGAGTAACTACTGAGTTTCTTGCCGTTTCTTCTCGGTAGAATCTGCATTCCGAACCGGTGGTAGCTTCACTTAATATAGTTTGTTTAATGACGATTCAAAAGTGCTTGTAAAAGCCTACTTGAATAAAGTATAATTTTATTTTGATGATTTACCGTGGAAAATAAATTGAAAAATGTAATGTACCGCCATGACACTAGATCTAATTTAATTTATATTCGTCACAACGAATTCAATGTTTTAATGTTTCTCATCCAACATCTGTCGGAGATAACGAAATTTCTAGAAATTCGCTTAACTGCAAACGTGACAAGAATCTGAGTATACTAGCCGGACAACGCCAGAAACTGTTAACGTTCCTTGAGGATTTAGCAGCGAAAATTACATTTTAGTTAATATCTCAATCTAGAAGTCAAATTAAGATTATTTAGTTGCTTAACAAATGTGACTTAACTTTAAGGTTTTTGAGACTGCCGATGCCGATTAATTCAAAGCATTTGTAAAAAAACAACATTAATAAATAAAGCATATTATTCAACACGAGATTATATAGATGACAAAATAGCGTGAAATTAATAGTCGTTGACATTCAAGACGAATATATTATATATAATTGTCTTTAACTAACATAATGTATCTCAAATATTGGAATAGAGTAACTACTTAGTTTATTGCCGATTACTCTCGATAGAATGAACATTCCGAACCGGTGGTAGCTTTACTAAAATGACGATCCAACACAAAAGTGCTTGTAAAAGCCTGCATGAATAACGTACATTTTGATTTCGATTTTGACTGGCTTGAGAAATAGTAAAATTATTATATTATGCCGTCGAAATACTTGGCCCTTGGAGTAGTAGTGTAAAAAGCTTCTTCTTCGCCTTCTTCACCTTATCGCCTCCACTGGTGACAGGAGGGCTGGGACATTTTTTTGCCCAGAAGATCGGGATTGAGATTCAACGGAGAAAGCTGCTAGAATTCGTGCTACCATTCCACGCGGTCAAGAATTATATAGTTACTTTTTTAAATTCATATTTGTATTTATAAAATCATACTAACTAGACCCACTTGAATATCTCGAGAATTTGTTAGTTTGTTTTGTTATAATGTATGAGTTATTCTTCAGAAATGTAGTATCGAATAATAGATAAAAAATCTTTTATAATATAGATATGTAAAACAATCACAATTTACCATCGGTAGGGCGTTGGGCGAGATAACTCATAGTGGTACCTACTAGTTATTCCATTATTTTTTTTATTTTTTTTTCATAGTTACATGGACGGGCAAATGGGCTAACTGAAGGTAAGTGGTTCTCATAGACATTGGCGCTGTGCTTAACCATTCCATACATCATAACAATGCGCCACCAACCTTGGGAATTAAGATGTTACGTTCGTTGTACCTGCAGTCACACTGGCTTAGAACATCTGATGAGTGGATGGTACCTACCCAGACCGAGTGAATCACCAAACAACACTTTGCACCGTTTCCAATTTAGTTTTTTTTAACATACCTCTGTCCTTCCATACCTAAGCCATTAGCTTGCTAAAATATATAAAAAATATACAGGGTAATTGGTAATTCGACATTTTCCCTTTTGGAGGTGATAGGGATGAATATTTGCGATAATTTTAAGCCCCAGTCTCGCCTGTATCATCCGCGGAAGACCGCGAAATAAAAATTTAAAGAAACGCATCAAATATGTTGCCGGATTATTTGACTAGTTCGGTAGTTAAGTCACAACTTGCAACTTGAAGCACGAACAAACACGAGCAATATCTTTAATTAGGCTAAATTACAAAATATATTAATTGTAACTTAACTACTGAACTGTTTCTGTATATTAGTTTTATTTACATATGAGATTGCCTGTTTATACATATAAGATTGTTTATTGTTAACATAAGTTTAATCGTCTCTCGAAAATAAATTTAGATACATATATGTACATATATATTATGAGAAGGCTCTATTTTAATAAGCCAACATTTTTTTATATAGGTAGACTGACACAGAAAAGCCACCTGATGGTAAATAGGCACCACTAACAAAACATTGTCGGTGTGAGAAATATTTATAATTACTTTGAATCATCAATGCACAGCTGAGATCTAAGATGGTATGTTCCTTCTGCCTGTAGTTACACTGACTCACTCAACCCACTGGACCACAGCAATACCAAATGCTGTTTGGCGGTAGAATATACAATAAATACCTAGTAGGAAAATAATGAAAACTATACCATGTTTATTTCTAAATATCTCTCTGGGATCGTATGTAACTTCATTCATGCGAAGAAAACCGCAGACATGACAGCAAATCCTTGATAAAAATCAAATAAAGCTGAAATAATAACTCGAACCACGCGAAGTTTGAGTGGACTTAGATTAAACGAGACAAGCTAAACTATTTTTGTATATATGTTAGATACGAATTACTATTGTTACAACTCGATGCGATATAATTTCAACGAAAGAAAATCACCACGAACTCGAACGGAAAATGTTAGAAAGTGTTATGTGAATAACTGTAGTAATTATTTATCGAGGTAACATTGAACACTTATTAATATATACAATTTAAATTATCGTACACTGTGATTTACTTTTGCAGGTACAACATGTTGCTGGCAACAAATACTATAACAGAAAAAAATACAGTTTCAGTTCGAACATTTAAATAAATAGTAAAGTAGAGTAATGTAAAGCCCGTAAATCTCCCACTGCTGGGCTAAGACATCCTCTGACTTTATTCCATCACGCGGCTCCAATGCGGGTTGATGGATACACTTGTGACAAAGTTTCATTGAAATCAGTCACATGCAAACTCAACGGTGACCGGTGATGGTGAGGTTTGAACCCGCTATCATCGGTTAAGATGCACGCGTTCTAACCACTAGGCCATCTCGGCTAATTTAAATAAATAATTACATTAAAACAAAAAATAATCAATAAACAGGCCCAGGTAATTTATTAAACAAAGAAAATATGCTAAATTTAATGGAGATCGTCAGTTCTATAAAATTGTAGATGAAAAAATCTTATTATAAATGAAAGAACATTATTTTTTATTAACAAGAGTATCGCAATTTTAATAATAGTTTGCTTATTTATAGCTTTTATTTACCTTATTATAAATAATATCAATAACCGTATCATTTTCGATAATTCACACTCGCAATGCGTCCCGTGCTTAAAAATACATAAATGAGGTCATTTATGTATTTTTAAATTAAACTCGATGACAAATAGGTGGGTTTACACAAGACGTGAAGTTTTGGAAAGCTATGTTTGTCTTATCAACAAATAAAATCTCTGACCTGCGGCACGTTTGCCAGGCGCGGCCTCTTTCAACTTTCTCTAAGACAACACGCTCACTACTTGACACTTGTATTGTAGACTAACTAAACGAGCAACACTGAGCATAAAGTAAAATATAATATAATTTTATATTATAAATAAAAATAAAAATGTATAGTTTTAATAATTAGGTCGAATATCTGATGACTGGGTGGTACCTATCTTTCTAGTTTTCGTTCATGACGGCCAAACGCTTAGGAGACAAGCTGCGTGGGACATATCATAGTACATAGGATTATGTGCAAAACACAGGTGCACATAATCCGATGGGACGACAAAACCGACACAATTGGAAAGATTTGGTGACCAATTACAGCTTTAAGTGCTTTTCAAGGCACGGAAGTGGCGCGTCTATTAGACGAAAGACATCTGAGGGTACTCAGAATCTTTCTCATAAGTACTATTGCTGTTCTGTTCTATTTCAAATCAAATAAATTTTATTCAAGTAAACTTCACAATGAAGCGTTTTTGAATCGTGGATATTAAAATACTACCACCGTTTCGGAAAGCACCCTCCAGCGAGAAGAAACGGCAAGAAACTCGCATAGTTGCTCTTTTCAAATAAACAGATTTACAATTTTGTTTTTTACAATAATTAGTGTCCTGTGAAATTTGCCACATTCCTGTAATAGTACTACGTCAAATTCAGCAGTTTATTCCTAACATATCCATTTTTTATTTTGTTTTTTGATAATGGCTTTTAGTTGATCCAACATAAAATATTATTGTGCAACAGAATGAAATACGCTTTGACGTTTCACATTTTTCATGACGAAACAACTTTGTACAAGCGTACTTACACGAAAAACCTTTTACATAAAGCCAAGAATTATAAAGTTATATGTTTTTCATTGCAATATACATATTTCTAAATCATCATGCGTTGTAGCGTGTTGATATATCGATGGGTCCTACGTACATGGGCCAATGCAACAATTTTAGTATTTTCACTTTTTTGTGTCAAATGCTTCCTTTTAGTCTATTTAACAAGTTTCATTAAAATAAAATACACATTTATAGGTGCAAATACTATTTTTTTCTACTGTAAAAGAGCTTATGTGACATAATTTTAAACGTATAAAGGCAAAACGGTAATTCGAGACTTATACGCGGGGAAATCCGAACACGGAACGATGTCGTGCTGTAATAATAATTTATCAATTTTTTTAGTGAATATTATGTGTGTTATAAGATATCATTTAGTGTAACATGACGTCCAAACATTAATCTAAGTATAGTAGAAGTCGGAATTTAGTAAATTTAGCGATTGGTAATGTAAATAATAGTGAATCGAGTGAGCAACTAGGTTATAAAAACGACGAAAATAAACACACTGATCTTTGTAAGTATTTCATTGTTTTATAGTATGATCATGTATTAATAATATTGATTTTTACCTAATCAATAGTTAATTATTGTACATATAATTTAAAAAAATCCCGTATTCTGGGTAGAAGGGCCAATGTGCTACTTTGGCCCTTATACTTGTTTTAATTTGAAAATAGACACATTGGCCATATATTTTTATTTTTTATTCTTTCAGTTTCTAGTTCAAATTAGTTAACTTGAGTTGTTTTATTTACCATTCTTGCACACCGAAAGAGATTTAAGTAGCTTACTGTTTATTTAGTACTATCCACATTACTACATAGTGTACAAACACATTCTTTTTCAGCTTCTCCATTACCATTTGAAGCTGATGAGATATTAAACGATTATAGAAATCTAAATTTGTTGCAAGATATCTTTAATGACGATAAAGAGTTAAATCAAAGCCATCAAAACAACACACTGCCACAAAATGTTTCCATAGCACCTGTTCAACTAACTCAATCCCTGGATAAACAACATTATACTGATATGTCACACCTAAATAACCATGAGCCAAATGAACCCACTGTAGATAATGTGTCCTTAAATAGACCTATAACAACTACTAACCCGTTGGATGAAATTAGTCACACTTCTCATGGGTGTGACAGTCAAGACCTAATTCAAATGACAAATGAGCGATATCCGTAGCGAACATACTCCTATGCCGTCACCCAATGGCAGTATAAACCCTTTTGGTAATGAAGAACCAATTCCATCAGTTCTATCTTTACTAACGGATGACAATGTGTCCTCTCCGATTTCACAATACTCATCCGGAGAGGTTCCTGTTCCATTAAGTTCCAGAAAAAAAAGATTTACAAAAAAAAGAGACAGCGGAAGATTACGGGAAACATTTTGTCATGAATGTATAGATTCAAAGAGAAAAAGACTGAAAAATACAGGAAAGTCTTACTATAGTCGAAATGGTAAGATAAGATTAGGAAAAAACTGGGAGAACCATGTCAAAACACGTGTAAATTGAAATGTTTTCAAAAGCTAGATGACGACACAAGAATTGAAATTTTTAATAAGTTTTGGGAAATCGGTGACCATTCAAAACAGTACGATTTTATTAGTAACTATGTTGTTAAAATAAATAAAAAAAGAACAATTACAGACAGTGAATCTCGGAGATCATTTACATACATTTATCATTTACCTTATATTCAAAACCATCAAAATTCTAAGTTAATTGTTTGCAAACAAATGTTTTTAAATACTCTTAGCTGTGGACCCAAGATGATAAGAACCGCAATATCTAAATCAAGTGACACCGGTAGCTTTGCTTTAGTAGACAATACAGGTAGGCATAGTCACCATAAAACATCTACAGACCCAGATACGATCAAAAGTATTTATGATCACGTGAACTCATTCGAACCGGTTGATTCACACTATTTTCGTAAAGAAAGTAACTTGTAAAACTTTATTTAGACGGATCATTAAGTTTTACGCGAATGTTTAATTTATATAAAGAGTGGTTTGATTCAACTAAGTATGGTAGCAAATGCGAGTCTTTAAGGCAGTATAGAGATGTGGTCAATAAAAATATCAATCTGTCATTTCACAAACCCCGGCCGCCGGAAATACAAGAAAACTTTGAAAATCACATCAAGAACAAAAAATTGTCTAGATCTTTAAAACAGAACGATAAACATAACGCACAAAATAATCCTAAAATATTTTGTGCTACATTTGATTTACAGAAAGTGTTGCTAGCTCCTAGTGGTGAAATTAGCTTATTTTATTATTGTAAGCGATTGAAAGTTCATAATTTATCTGTTTTTGATATTGGGCACTTGGTTGGTACCTGTTATTTGTGGAATGAACAAATAGCCATGAAGGGTTCAAAGGAAATAGCTAGCTGTATTTACGATATTATTAAACTTAAGACTAAAGAGGGCTGTGATGACTTTAGACTTTGGTCAAATAATTGTACTGGCCAAAATAGAAATAGGATAATGTTTTTTATGTACCTCTATGCAGCTAAACAGCTTAGTATTGATATTAAACACACTTTCCTTGAAAAAGGACATACACAGAATGAGGGTGATTCCATACATGCCACAATTGAGAAAGCTTCAAGATATAATTCAATGATTATTACTACTGATAATGATGACAACGAGTGATTTTGTTTTGTTTTTTAAATGTTTAATTTCTGCATTTAAGGATTTTATTAATTTTGACTTTATTATTTTTTCCTCTTAGGCCGTGTACTAAGAACCTTTAATTATGTTAAATATATTTTTATTTTTATAAGTTTGTTGATTTCCAACGTGATTTTGAAAAGGTTTTTACATTTAGTATTGATTAAAAAAAAAAAGATGTTAATATTTTTTATTTATTTTTTTTATTTTTGTGACCTAACTGAGGGTTAATAATTTTATAACACTAAATAAAATAACGTATAAGTGTCAATGTGTAATATATCATAAAGTTATTATATAATTATTATCAATTTAAGTTATCTATTTATTTTAAACCTTTTTTTTATAAATATGTATACCTTAAAAAATTTAAAATACGCGTTCTTTTAAAATTAGTTTTTGGCGAGTAAATCGACCAAAATGACTGATTGGCCTTTTTATTATTATTTTATCTGTATATTACTATACAAAAAAGTCACGTATATAGTCATATCTACGTTAACTAAAAAACTAATAATACATAAATAAATAAAACTAGCTAAAAAAATTAACATTAGGTGTCATAATAACTGTGCAAAATTTTAATAACATAAGTTGAAGCATGTAAAAATTATAACCAATTGAAACTTTGAGAGCGTCTACTGAAAAGTTATCAATTTTCATATTGGCCGTTATACATAGGACCCATCGATATACTCTATAATATATTTTTTTAATAATCTATCTAACTCAAAGAGTATTAAAATTGGATAGTTATTCGTATTAACTCTTTTTCAAAAATCGAGTACTCATCGATCTCCACGTTTTAAAGTCCAAGGAAGCCATTTACTGTTTGACGTCTGGCCGTGTGTGTGTTGTGTAGAACTGATTAGATTTTGGAGGCAATCGGTCGAGCTGTTCCGAATACATTCTAAAAATAAACATGGAAATGTTCTTTTTTTTTCAAATCATTGCTATTTTTTTGTAATAGATTACTGTTTTCAACTTCAACGGCTACTTACAAAAATACATTTTTTCCAAACTACCTACATCTTCTATATGCCGGTCTGGATAGGTATCACTACCTCATTCCATATTCTACATATTAGCCGCAATACTTATATTGTTGGGTTCCGGTTTGAAGTTCGCGCAAGTTCACAGGCGACAAGGTGTATATAAGTGGAAATAAAAACACATAACCTACCTTATATACGAAAGCAATATGCGTCAATTGTAATTATTTCTACCTTACCTAAATACTGGAGTAAGTCATCCTTATCAAAGATAAGTAGTGACCATAGACCTAAATAAAACAGACACGGCAATAAACTCGTTTCATTAATAGCCGAATTAATTTTATCATTAATTATAATAATTAACACTGTAATTATTACTTACATAAAAATATTTTTAATGTCAGTTTATTTTCAATGTTTCTAGATAAGATATATAAAGTAATATATACTGTTACGTGAGAAGTATTTCACTTTTAAGCTTTCGAATTAAATTTTAAGGTATATTTATGTCGAGCACGACGTTTAAAGTTTACGTTGAAGTGAAGTTTTCTGACGCCAAAACGACCTACTGTCGCCTGTATGACACGTTACACGCACTTCATTTTGTTTATTAATTAGTTTTTTTTTTGTAGTCAAATCGTGGTCCATAATTTAATATTATTATCGAAAGCAAAGATGAGAGTCACGTGGTAATTTTATTAATATAATAGACATGAAGAGGCTTATTATCTTACATCAATACTAATATTAGTAAAGATGTAATAACTCTGTATGTCTATCTGTCTGTATGTTGCTCTTTCGCGGTCGAATCTCTGAACCGAATTTCATGTGGTATGAAGCCAGTCCAAACTCCAAGCAAAGACATGGACTTTGGCTTGTCTGGAAGAGATGGCTAATTAGCCATAAGTCCGCCCGTTGTAGAACACATAAATTATATATTTATTTATTTATATATATTTTGTCCTAAAATTTCTGTATTTTACGTTTGTGGCGTACAGTAAAGTATATTAAATATTAACTATTTTATGTCTAAGACTTGACGACCAAGCCCTTAAACGCGAGCGCAGCCGCCAGAGACAACTGGTTGTATACATGATATATACAATTATTATTGTGTAATGACTAAATCAGTACTTACATTAACATACTCAAACACAGTTGACCGTCATTACTTATTTATAGATGCATTTAAATGATAATGGTTAAATATTCATACATAATTTTTATATAATTTACGTGAAAATAATTGAATTCATCTGAAGATATTTTTATGATATGAGATTTATCGAATGAAGTATTATGGATTTTGTGCAAACGTGAATCTTAAACTACAGATTATTATAAACGAAATACCGCTGACAGACTCATCGCGAGATATCCGATACTACAAATCCGATTGCCTTGAACTTTAGCACTGTTACTTCTATCACGGCATAGACGCTCACTAAGAAAGGAATGACAATTTCAACTTCAAGTGGGTAAGGGAGGTGTAACTTTGTATCAATCACACCCGAACGAAGTCGGCACAAACATCTAGTTTTATCATAACTTTCAAAGACTTTCAAACAGATATCATGGTAAATATGGTTAAAATATTAGTATATCGACATTTGCAATTAGAACTAAGATTTCTTTACAAATCACATAAATTAAAATTGACCTCAAACCTGACTTAATTATATATTGTATAACTTTAAAACCAAAATGTCAAAAACATCGTTGTCTCATTCTAATGTTTATAAATACACCATTAGAGCGAAGAGCGTCACAAATAATTTAATCACTTTAAATAACTAAGGTGAGAGCCTTAGTTTTTGCTCTGAAGACATTTGAAAATCAATGTAACAATCTAAGGACAATATTAAAGATAATAGAATAATTTGCCAATTCTAAACATTTCTAATCTAAGACACAAAATAGATTTCGTTGAAGGAAATTGATAAGAAACGCCGTCACTCTGATACTTGTCACTCGATTAAACAGTCGATTTAAACATAACGCGTACGTGAATGTTTAGTGTAGTGTTATTATTAATGTAATTCATGTGGTAACACATTATGTCTACGTCGAGAGGTATGTCTATATTTTTTAGTGTTATTTAGACGTGTTACATTTCTTAGACGTTATAATTATTCACTAACGAAAGTGTTAAACTTAACACGAAGATTTATTATTTATGGTAATATGCAGTAACTTAAAGTGTCCCATAGCTAGCCACGCTGCCAATGCAGGTTGGCGGGAACACATGTGGCCGAATTCATAGCGGGACATGCATCCTCGCGATGTTTTCCGTCATCTTCGAATATGGGATGTATTATAATCACACGATAAATAACGGTGTCAGATTCCCTAGATTATAATACCAGTGCAATGCGTAATTATTAAAAGTTTTTCCACTTTAGATAAAATCAAATTTTTATTTTACATTTCAGTGTATATTCTATTATGTATTTAATTATGATTCTGTGCTACGCAAATTAATGGTTATTGAATCGGTGTAAACAAAACGGCCTATCTTGTAATATGTATCGGGACATCTCTATCGACACTCCCCCCCTTAACTGATATGTGTATGCCGATTGAATTATCGTAACAGCGATCGCATTTGTAATCATATCGACTCCTAAGATGGTACAAATATGTATTTTGTTATTTGTTACATTAACAATATATCTACATATTTAACATGCATGACAGACAGGATGGCGTATATTTTTTTTTATGGTATAGGTTGGCAGACGAGCAAACGGGCCGCCTGATGGTATGTGGTCATCGCTCATAGACAATGGCACTGTAAGAAATATTAACCATTCCTTACATCGCCAATGCACCATCAACCTTATTAACTATGTTATGTAGCTTGGGCCTGTAGTTACACTGACTCCTTCAAACCGCAACACAACAATACTAATTATTTATTGCTGTTGAGTGGTATTCGACGGGCTTGTAAGTATTAAGTTAATTGTATATTGTCAATATGTTTAGGGGTGATTAGTAAATAATGTAATTCTTGTTTGAAATTTTAAACTAATAATCACTGAAAGAGAGAAATTTTCATTTAACTAAACAATAATTATAAGAGACAGATAGAGTTTAGGTTGTGCGTTGACATTTGACAGACAGTCAGTAAGGACATTATCTTTTATGAACTAACTCTTAATATTGTAACAACTCGGTCTTAACTCAGAAATAAAATGATGTTTCTTAAGTTTTTTTTTTTAATAATTTTATAATAAATTCAAATCATCTTTTAATCGATGCGCAAAAAAAAATTCGAGAAACAATTTTCCCGCCATTAAGAGTGAGTGAGATCTGTCAATGTCATGTTGCCAGATTTAAAAAGATAATACACAAAATGACAGATACTCGTCTATAATATACAGGTAATAATAATTCGTTTAATATTTAATATCAAGTAGGTAGGGTAGGTGGTTAGAACGCGTGCATCTTAACCGATGATTTCGGGTTCAAACCCAGGCAGGCACCACTGAATTTTCATGCGCTTAATTTGTGTTTATAATTTATCTCGTACTCGGCGGTGAAGAAAAGCATCGTGAGGAAACCTGCATGTGTCTAATTTCAACGAAATTCTGCCACATGTGTATTCCGACAACCGGCATTGGAGCAGCTTGGTGGAATATGCTCCAAAACTTCTCCTCGAAGGGAGAGGAGGCATTTAGCCCAGCAGTGGGAAATTTACAGGCTGCTAATAAATGATAATTAATTACATTCTAATTAAGTCTTACAATATATATCTCGTTCAAGTTCTAGGTATCGAATTGATTTCTGTAACATACGAGGTAATATGAATCATGATTATAAATAATATAATACATAATACCTATTACACACTCATTAACTGGTTTTCATAGAACACATTATAAAGATGCCAGTGCCGAGATATCTCAAGGGTTAGACCATGTGCATCTTAACCGATGATTGCGGATTCAAATCCATTCAAGCACCACTTAAATTCCAAATGCTTTTTTATATAATAATCTACCAATTGTTCCATAACACCAACACCGTCACTTTTTATGTCCATTCAATAAAAAAAAAATGTATATATTTATCAAAAAATATGTAACCAGCTACGGACAATTCCGCGTTGTAAAACAATTATCTCATACCGATAAGTGCAGTAGTAATTACGTGATTGACGAACGAAGAAAAAAAATAAGTCATTTTAAATAAAAACTTAAGCGACCCATCCCGACATCGCCCGGGGGGAAATATAGCACTCAGGAATAACGGCGCTTTCTACAAGTGGATTTGTTTTTATAATTGCAACCTTAGTTCTAGAAATCAGCCCTACATACAAAAAAAATGTACCCCTTCATAATATTAGTAAAGATCTCGTGCTCAGCGGTCAAAATGGCGAGAAAACCTACATGTGTAATAATTTCTAAGAAATTCATCCACAGTAGTGGTAGTAACCGTGGTGGAGTTAGCTCCAGACCTTCTCCTTAAAGGGATACGATACTTTTGCCCAGCACTGGGATATTAACAATTAAGTTTTACGTTAAACTTCTTACTTAAAGCATACAAGCTGTGATGTAAAAACAAAAATCAAATAAACAATTTATTTTATCTAATGATTACCAATAAAATGGTATAAATTGAATTACTCGCTGTTTCCGATGGAATCTACATTCAAATTTGTAGAATCTTTATTCCATACTTAAGTTAAAGATCACATTAATTGATTAAATCTATAAAATGTATATTCTAAAGTATTTTTTCTAAATGTTTACTTAAAATAACCATTTAATTTTAATTTTGATAATTGCTAAGTTACATAATCATAACATAATCAGCCTGTAAATTTCCCACTGCTGGGCTAAGGCCTCCTCTCCCATTGAGGAGAAGGTATGGAGCATATTCGACCACGCTGCTCCAATGCGGGTTGGTGGAATACACATGTGGCAGAATTTCGTTGAAATTAGACACATGCAGATTTCCTCACGATGTTTTCCTTCACCTCCGAGCACGAGATGAATTATAAACATTGCTAAGTTACTTTTATCTAAGGTGATAAGGTTTTAAGTGTGCAGCCATTATCGCAGTTAAAATATCTATCACTAAAAGCCATAACTTCACACAACTCACTTCCATTCCTTAACGAAATTGTATAAAACGGACAAAACAAAAACCTGAGTTCATTGTTGTTTAAAAAATGACACTGTGAATACATTATTTATTAGATCGATTTGTGTTATAAGTTTCGTCGTTATTTAAGAGGCACAGGGAATTCAACTAACAGCCGATTGGGTCTCTTAACGTTGCGTTTATTCAAAAGATCTTTTAGTACTTTCGTACCATTTTCGCTCTCACTAAAATTAATTCTTTGTTAAATTTTAACAATTTAGTAGTGTATCGAATGTTTAATATTACTTATAGTGGTGGTGACCACTTACCATGAGGTGGCCCATATGCTCGTCCGCCAACCATAAAAAAATAGTCCATTTGCGTTTCGGTCGAAGTTGGATCGAAATATAATTAGCAACGTATCGTAACCGTTTCAAATTAGTAGAATTGTCCATCAGTTACGATTGCACTGAGGATTATTTTTATGGAGAATTGAATTAAGTACGTATCGTTCGATATAAGTTCGAATGGCCACCCCCTCAATTTACAGTAAAGATATTCTGTAAGGACAAATTCTAAACTCGATACTGCATTCTCCACAGATAACGAAATGAATCAAAAACAAAACCGTCTCGGAATTTTTCAAGTGACGTCATCAGCGAATTATTGACATAGTATTGAATATTTATTATTGCTATAAATCTTGATCATACATTTATATCGGTCTCATTGTAACTCCGTTTGTTCGTTAAAATGATGTCGATATGTGAGATAGAAAAATCAATGTATAAACATCGTATAGATCCTGAGTACATTAGTGATATCCAATTAGATTACGAGGCCACAAGTCCTGGGATCAGATTCTGCATCGGATAAAACACTTTTGTCACTTGTCCAGAATTGATCACGCAATCGTTTAACATTCAGGCGTTCTTTGTGTCGTGTAGAACTCGAAATGTAGATTCTAGTGAGAACCGACAAGAAACTGAATAATAGACTTTTGTAAGCTATATACTAATTATTACAGCGCCTGGCTATTTCATATCCTATGAGTTATCTACACCGTTGGTTGCCTGGAAGAGATCGCGACTTATCGCGCCAAAATTGTACCGTACTTTTATCAGGCCGTATCCATGTTTTGTATATTTTTTTTCTTTATACAATAAACTATAAAGTACGTATTGTTTTCTAATTTTTTAATGGAATTTCAATATTTATTCTATTTACTTTAGAAAAAATATTCGGGTTCGTTAGTTAAAAAAAAAATGAACCTTAAATCTATTGATGATCTAAGGATCATTTATGTATTTATAAGTGACTAATACAATGATTTCGTGTTGTATGCTCCCGCGCATCTCTATCGCGACCTTGGCTAGAGCAAATATTTATATCCGATTTAGTCACGCGATAACTGTAAACAGGTTATATTCCATAACAATAAAAAAAAACATATTTGAAAATCACTTTGAAACATTTTTAAAAGCAGTTATGAATACTATCAAAGGTGCTTTATAATTGTGATTCACGATAACATTTTAGTTTAAAAAAAAAAAACTTTTAATATATATAAAGATATGTACGTTGTATGTTTCGTGAAGTTCAATTATGTGGAAGAAAGGATTCCCAAGTTTATGTTTGAAAGGTAATGATTATCATGTATAAAATTAACAAATGAGGTTTAGTGTATTTTTAAGTTATTGTATTATAAGTATAGAGAAGTTTGTGATCACCGTGCCTCGTATAGCACGTAAGGCGGTAGTTCCTGTGATTGATGTTTTTTCGATAGTGTCGGATTTCGCATCGCATCCGTATATGAGAGTGAGGGTATAGACAGTTAACTACATCAAGCCCTGGAGTTAGATAACGTGCCTTAATGGCCAGGGTAGATATCGGTCAAGACCAGTGGCGTAGTTAGGTGGGCAAGGGCCCCGTGCATACTAAAATAATCGGCCATCACCCCTCTTTCCACCCCCTCTTTAACTTATATTGCTCTTCAAAATTATAGATAGGTAAAAAAAATCTTGTGAGAAGCGTCGAGGTGTTCCAGCTTCAGGAGCTGGCGATTTGGTTGACCCGCTCTTTACAAAGCTTAGATTAGAGGGCGCCCTTAGCTCCGGGGTCCTGGTGCACTGCACCACCTGGCCCTACAATGGCTACGCCACTGTGGAGGACATGTGACTACTAATCTAATATTGAAGCGGTAACATTTGTTTGTTTGTATGTAGGGGCTAATCCAGATCTAATAGACCAATTCTATATTTTTTTTGTCACTGGTAGAAAGTTATGTATACAGTATGTCCTAAAAAATTGTGAGATATTAACGAACTACTTTTTAAATAATGAAACATTTTATCGTAATAGCTGAATTGATAACACCAAGTTTATATATTATGGTTATATATTTACTTGGTGCTAGGGTTTTGTGCGTGACCGTCTGGATAGGTACCACCCACTCCTCATATATTCTAACGACAAGCAGCAATACTTTGTACTGTTGTGTTCCGGTTTGAAGGATGAGTGAGCCAGTGCAATTACCGGCACAAGAGACATTACATCTTATTTCCAAGGCTGCTGGCGCATTGGTGATGTAAGGAATGATTAATATTTCTTACGTCGCTAATATTTATGGGTGGTACTAGACACTTGCCAACAGACGGGTGGATTGTTTCCTTTCAGATGTAGAGAAGGGTACACCAGAAGAAGATGAGACCTCGACGCCGCTGCTGTCCCCAAACGTAAGCGGCAGATTGCGACCGCTCAGACCGCAGAAACCCCACGTAAAAGGCAATGGGACTTCGTGAGTATCGACAGTAATAAGGTTTAAAATAATATTTATATGTGTTTTCGAAGTTTTTATTCCTATTTTTGAAGTGAAACTTCTCTAAAACGTGGAACGACAAAATAAAATAAAATTTCACTTACCGTTATTGATTGCACATACATTTTCTTTAGTGTACATGTTGGTTTATTGGAACGAAGTCCTTTTACTGAAACGTAATAAAAGCGTTTTGCCCCTCCAAGCTTACCCTCCCCCTACCTTTCTCTTTATATTTTATATGATATTATTTGCTTATTTTAATCCACATTTTTGTAATAACAAGTATTCTCTGCTAATTTATTTTTAGTGTGTATGTTATTTAATAAATAATATATAACTAAAGTAACTTCGGTTCAACCGGGTCCCTAGACACCTGTAAATTTTTTTATATTGTTATTTGTGAGAATTATTAAATTATGTCTGCTGACAGGGGCTATGTCTACGTATAGTGGTTAGAACACTTTTTAACATACCTTTTCTAATTCTTATGAAGTTATTATAGATATATATATTAGTACGAGCCGTGATGTTCAAGTGGTCAGAACGCGTGCATCCGAACCGAGGATTGCGAGTTCAAACTCAGCATCACTGAATTTTAATGTGCACAATTTGTGTTTATAATTAATCTCGTGCTCGCCTTTGAAGGTAAACGTCGTTTGGAACCAGCTTATGTCTATTTCAACTAAATACCACCACATGTGTATCCACCAACCAGCATTGGGTCAGCGTATCGGAATAAGCTCTAAATCTCTCTTACGGGATATTACTTTACTTTCTTCATTTTTAAAGAAGTTATTTAACAAAAACAAAACATACTTCCAGATCACCCTCCCGTCATCATGCTTTAAAAAAGCTGAAGTTGGAACCGCCATCGGTAATATCGACACCGGACGACACGCCAGCTCCAGATACAGCTGAGTGGCCCAAGAAATGGAGACGAAGTGACAGGAGGCTAAGGCGACTCAACACTGAATTACTAGAAGCGATCGAGGCTCATAATGTGGAAGAAATTGAAAGGTAAAAGAAATACAATTGGATATTCTACCACCAGACACCAATACTGAGTAAAGTTAGGTTCGACGGACGGATAAATGGGCCGCTTGATTGTAAGTATTCACCAGTACCCATAGACATTGGGGTTTTTGAAATTTTAACCATTCCTAACATCGGTATTGCGCCCCCAACCTTGGGAACAAATACGTCTCTTGTGTCTGTAACAAAAGACTCCCCAGATGGACTTGCACAATGTACTTCTACCGAGTAAAGGTCCAATTAGAATGTCAATGTATATGGTGATGAGTACTTACCACCAGGTACAACATTTGCTCACTTAACTATGTATACACTCACCTAATTAGTATATGATAAATATATATAATTCAGGTTGCTGAGAGGCGGCGCGAACGCAAACGCAACATGTCGTCTCGACCTCGTATCGGCTTGCCACGTAGCAGCCCTAGAAGGAGGCGATGCCTTGGAACTTCTCGTCAAGTATGGTGCAGAGAAGCACAGATACGATCGACTTGGTCGAACACCACTACACTTGGCCGCTTACGCTGGAAACGCGAGACAGATGGCGGTACTATTGGATTTCCCTGAAGGTATGTCGATAATTTTAAGAACAATTGTGTCAGGGTTCATACTTTAGGCAAGAATCAGATAATTGCTTAATAAACCTACATATATTTAATTTAACACTGTAACATGGAGATTCGAAAGTGCTTTTATGAACCAACTTAAAGACGTAATATTTCAAATCCGAATGAATGTTCAAAACACAACTTATTTTGAAGTCTTATTAAAACGAAAGGACCTTTTTTTCTGAATATATTAGATGCTACTCGATTCCTTAATATCTAAATTAAAAATCAATAAAAATATTTAAATTTTTGATCAGAATTAAAATTCATAAAATAAAACATGACCACAAAGTATTTATTGTAAATTGAATCTAAGAAATGATACGAAAAATGTCAATGTAAAATCTTAATATGCCACATTTTAAAATTTGTCATGATATCCATAAACTCTTGAAACAATAAGGCGCTCTATCAAGATTTTTGGTCCGTCTTAGTGTATGCGTTCATGAATTGTATGCGATTACGTTGCTTAAAATGTACATCTACAAATAAGTCAGACAGACAAACACAAACAAATATACATACACAAATATCCTGATGCTCGCCAGCATCCTAACAAGTTGACAAGGCGGTTAGTTGTACAAGTTTACTTTAGTTATACTTTAAAGCGAATACATTGCATTGCGTTACGCACACATACAAATTATAATACAAAAGTTAATATTGTAATGATTTTTAAGAAAGGTAAAATTTTTGGAATGGGTATGAATGTCGTCATGTGTCCTCGATGTAATTTTTTCAACCGCGTCTCATGACGACGATCAAATGAAATTCGTGATCGGGTGCCACCACAGCCTCCGATTTCCTTGACACCAATCGCAGGACCATTAATTCATCCGTTACATCCTGCAAACAACACCGACAATTGATGGCAACATTTTAATTTGTCTAATCCTATTAACGAAACAAATATCAAAAGTGATATATTGGTACAATTCATAGTTAATATACCTATGTATATGAGTAGGCAGACGTATAAATGGGCCAAAAGTATAGTGGCTAATAGTAACTTATCCAGCAGTACGATTGGGAGTCATTGTTAAATTAAATAATTTATTAACTAAATGAATTCTTACGATTTCCTTCAAAGCATTGGATGCGTGATGTGACAAATTCCTCATATGCGTTGAGTACGTGGCCGCTGTCAAACTGTCCAATGTTGTTGTTTCCGGAAAACCTACATCAGACGACGTTAAGTTCAATTAAATAATAACAATAATCATACTTTATTGTTATCCATTACGTACGTATTACAAAAAGTACCCCGACTCCTGAACTGGTGTCACACATGCGTCAGAAATTTCTTCCCTTTCATAAAATTATTACAGAGTATTACAATATTTGTTATTTATAAAAATAGACAAAAAGTCGATAGAAAATATTTAAAGTAGATACGACGTACAGAAAGCAAAACTGCTAAATACGATCTTTATTCCTTTTAGATGGTGCAAAGTTTAAACGTTCTAACCTTCACAGTTAACTATGATAGAGCCGACGACATTGCCATTTTCGTTAATTCTCGTCATTGTGTTCGTCGCCAGCGGTCCCTTTGGTAATCAAAACACAAATAGGTTATATTCTCGTGTATTTTACATTTATCATATTTTTTAGATTTAATCTGTCACAAATAATATGTAAAAATAAGGAACCTGTAGGGGAACCTACTGCTGGACATTAGCAGATCTTCTGGGTAGTGGCGATTATCTTGTAAAGAACTTCTCTTTAAGGATAAAAGTGAGAGTTATTCCACCAGGGTTCTCGAGTGCAGTTTAGTAAAAACTTATTGATAATTTCTTTTTCTTTTGTTAGATGGATTAGCAAATGGACCATTGGATGGTAAATGGTCACCCCCACCCATAGGCAATGATACTTCAAGAAATATTTATCATTCTTATCTCCAATGCGCCACCAATCTTGGGAACTGAGATGTTATATCATTTGGGCTTACAGTTACACTGGCTCATTCACCCTTCAAACCGGAATACAACAATACTAAATATTGCTGTTGTACGGTAGAATATATGATAAGTGGGTGGTTCCTACCCAGAAGGCCCTACACAAAACCCTACCACGAAGTATATCATCATCCGACCCTTACAAGTTTCATTACTATGTTTTTCATAACCAAACACGAGTTGATTTATAAAAACCAATCAAATACATGATAAATCTTGCCAGGCTAACTCAGCTCAAGGACATTATTTTACAAGATTTAAATAAAACAAATTAAAAATATTTACGTTTCCGTAATTAACATAAAATAATGTTAGTCTATTAATTAACTTATCAAGACTACACTTTGGGACTTTTATAAAGGACATAATTATAGTCTATTCGAATCACAAGAGGACAATAGCCAAAAAAACAACATTTGACGACGAATCGACGCGATACTATTGGTCGAGGGCTTGAAGAAGCTGTTATAGTCATAATGGGTTTACAAAAAATGGCGTTTTGACCGTCGACGAAATTGTCATCGGAAATTCGGAAGTAAAATTAAACTGGATAATAGTATTTTATTATATTTATACCAATGAAGAACTGTTAGTGGTGCACAATATAGCTGAGCTATTAGTAAATCGCGTAGCATACGTAAAACTAAGGTTTGTTTATCTTCGATTCAATTTATTCGTTTGGAGTGAACTATAGGTACAAACCATTTGGCACGAAAAAAAGTTGTCACGGACAGAAAAGCTGTGAACAGATCTTTCGAAGTAAACAGAGTGAGAGTATTAAGTTGTTTTGCAGTGCAGCTTCTTAATTAAAGTGGAGGATAAAAGTTTAAAAGGCCAATAACGTTTTACAATTTAAAATTTACGACTCTCTTAAACCACGAAACGCGTTACACTTTTAGGGATACTTACCATAAAATTCTGGGCTATTTCCATGATTTAGTGTAAGAAAGCTCTAAAGTCTTATAAAAGCTTCGACTTTTATGAAAATTCTCTGTAATTTATGTAAATAAATGTATTCCTCTGCGTCAATCAAGTGTCAAAATAGTCATAAAATTATGATTAATATCGCTCTAATATAGCCAGTACTTTAATTATGGTAATCAGAGAATTGCCTGTTTACTTAAATAGTAAAATACGTTATTATAATTAAATAAATAAGTATTGGACAACATCACATACATTACTCTGATCCCAATGTAAGCAGCTAAAGCACTTGTGTTATGGAAAATCAGAAGTAACGACGGTACCACATACACCCAGACCCAAGACTAAATATAGAAAACTAATGAACTTTTTCTACATCGACTCGGCCGGGAATCGAACCCGGGACCTCGGAGTGGCGTACCCATGAAAACCGGTGTACACACCACTCGACCACGGAGGTCGTTATTATTTACATCGATTTTTTTATGTATCAAAGAACCTATGTTAATAGAACATTAAGCAGTTGAAAAAAAGCAATTAATATTTCTCTGATATATGGTACATTTCATACAATTTATCCTGGTTGTTCTGGTGGCTAAATATAACACAGCAGAATCTTAGTATCACCTATAAAAGTTACTATTATTCCGTTGAAAAATTCTCAGTAACAGCCCGAAGTTTAGTAGTTGGAAGTGACTAAAATCGGTCAAGACGACATCAAATTCGAGGAACAAATATGGTTACCTATAAACATGTACCCATTATTTTAGCGTAAAGTAAAAGCACTTAGATACAGATTACAAATTATGGTTAAACAAATTGTTTTCAATCTTTCTCACCCTGGCTCTGACGTAAAGAGTTTAAAAAGTTAAGAAATCTTTCATTTTAGATATGCAAAGACGTGTAGACAACGACGACATGTCATCAGAAGCCGAAGAAGAAGTTAAGAAGATAAGCAAACTGACCAAAGAAATGGTCAATATGCGCTGTGACTTAGGCGATGTGGACATCATACTACCCAAGGCCTGGAAAGACAACATCGATCACAATTGCATGGACATCAAAGGGACTGTGAGTCAACAATAATATGTATAAGGAATTGAAAATTTCCCCAACATTTTTCAAGTTAAAATGAATCGTTACCTCTTGATAAGTGGTCATTACCGAGAGGTAAAGATTCGTTAATCATTCAATAGTGAGATACCATGTCCCTTGTGTTACACTGACTCACATTTCAAACCGAAACATAACAGAACTTTTATGTTAATAAGTATTGCTGTTTGGTGCTAGAACATGTGATGAGTGGGTGCTAGTTGTGGTGGTAGATGGGCTTGAATAAAGCCACTACATACTAAAATATTTTACGACTAATAATTCTGTGTACATCTCTTTTATAAAACTTGAATGAAAAGGAAATAAAAATTAAACTCCTTAATTTCAGTTACCATTATTACAACCGGGCTGGACACCTCTCCATGTTGCCGCGTCGTGCGCCCGCAGACATTGTACTAGATTGCTGTTAGCAGCTGGGGCTGATCCTAATGTTCTTGACGTCAAGGGCCAGAGTCCTTTAGATGTAGCTGGTCTAGCACATTATCACGACAAAGATATTAACCCTTCAAAGTAAATATGTCTTAGGCTGTCTGTCTTCTATAATATTTGAATTTATATCCAATTTCTGTAATAAAAACTATTAATATATTTGTAGTTTTACAGAGGTTGTGAAAATGCTCCTAAATGCTGGTAGCCAATTTAATAGCATGAAGGGTAGTGGTTTCAATGTGGACACACCTTTACATATTGCTGCTGAGCTAGGTAATATCGATTGCATTAAAGAACTCTTGGATGCTGGCGTATCTATAACTTGTCTTAATTCTTCTGGACAAACGCCTTTACATGTATGCGTTAAGAATGAATTAGAAGAACCATTGCAGGTATTTAAGAAATAATTTAAACCATATTTCTATATCAACGTAATTCAGTACTAATATGTAATAATAATTCTACCAATGTTCTAGATTTTAGCCAATTATGCAACGAAGGATATTAATCCTTTAACAGCGATGGTAGATGTTAAAGATAAGGATGGATATACTGTTTTACAAGCAGCTGTTAGGGCTGCGTGGGTGCCAGGCGTATGCATTGCTTTAGAATCGGGAGCAGATGTAACGATGAAGGTACCATATTTTCTGTAAATACCAAACTCTTTACTTGACTTAAATCACATTCAACCAATTCACAAATAGTCTTGTGCTCAAAATATAAAGTGAAATAAAAAAATATTAATACGCTTCAACTTCCTTGAGGTAGTTATTTAAAAGTAGATGTTTATCATCAAGAAATTACGTTCTGGATTGAGCATATACATATTTTTTATATTATTGTATACGAACAGCTTTATCAAACTTAATTTCTTTAAATTCATATTTTTATGTTTAATTTAAGAACGGTATAATATTTACAAATTCAAATCTTATTTTAATAACATAGGCAAACGATGGTGAAACTCCAATACATTCAGCCGCAACGCTTGGAAATTTAGATGTGCTTAACGAAATACTTAGTTTAGCGAAACAGAAAGATTTTATTGATTATCAAAACGAGGAAGGCGAGACACCCTTAATGAAAGCAATAATAAATGGACATTTAAATTGCGTAGAAGCTATCCTTAACGATGGAGCATCAATTAAGTTAACTATGCCAGGTGATATAAACGTATTACATATAGCAGCTGAATACGGACACATAGATATATTAAAATTTTTAATCGAATATGACGAAAATGCAACAGAAGAAATGATAAATGCTGTAACTTCTCCTGACAGAAGAGGATTCGGTCCAATCCATTTCACAGTATTCAACAACAATACTGATTGCTTAATTTACTTAATATCCAAAAACGCAGATATACGTTTAAGAACAACATCGAGTCCTCATAAGTCATCGACACCTTTACATTTAGCAGCGATGAAAAATTATGAAGAAATAGCGAAAATTATTTTAAATAATGACAGAACTACTCTTCATGAAGTTAATAGTCTGGGCTGGTATCCTTTACACACTGCTGGTCACCATGGTAGTAGAGATCTCGTTGCGCTACTTCTGCAAGAAGGAGCTGATCTATCTGGATACACTGATGGACCTAAAAAATATAGAAGAACGGCCATTGATATGATTATAAATAATATATCAAAACCAACAACGTTTTTGGAAGACGTTTTCGATTCCTATATTTCAGCGAATTCAAACAATTTTCAAGATTCCAAGTGCGAAGTAACTGTTGACTACAGGATATTGATGCCTACGATCTGTGAAATGGAACAAATGAAAGTTATAGAGGCTCTTTTAAAAACTGGAAACAGACATGGACAGAGAAGACTTCTAGTACATCCTTTGGTGGAGAGTTTTCTCTATCTTAAATGGAAGGCGTTATTGCCATTTTTCTATACCATAATAGCTGTATATTCTCTCTTTGTGAGTTCGCTAACAATTTTCATCATAGGAGTATTCTTTTACAAGGATACTAACACAAAGCCACCTCCGTTTCTTAATCCAAATATATGGGGATACATAGTTTATACCACTATAGGTTTAATAATAATACAGGTAGGTTTAAGTACTATGATGTTATATACATAAGTGTATAATTCTGAATTACAATTATTCTTAAAACGTTTTATTTTTATAGGAATTATTCTACATGAATATAAAAAGTACAAGATATTTTTTACAACTGGAAACTTGGATAAAATTTTGGTCAATATCTTTATCAGCCGTTCTTCCGCTGACTGTTATCTTTGTCCCATTGACAACAGCCGAATGGCCTAGACATGTAGCGACTTGTGCATTGCTGCTATCATGGATAGAACTTATGTTCCTGCTATCGAGATTTCCAAATTGGGGATACTATGTACTTATGTTTGGGAAAGTTGCCGCAAATGTGATAAAGGTAATGTCACATTTATATTTAACTAAATTTATTGGTATTTACTTATATGTATATATTAGTCGATGTCCTCACCCACAATATCCCAGGTTATCAATAAGAGAGTCTGCGTTTCTGTTTATATTATGCATATTATCTTGTAACAAAAAATTAATAATAATGCATAATTTCATTCCAGATTCTTTTGACCTTTGCATTTTTAGTTATTGGATTCTCGTTAAGTTTTATGATACAATTCCATTCCGAAATACCATTCGACGGTCCTTGGGCTGCCATAGTCAAAACGATGGTCATGATGACGTCAGAATTTGACTACTCAGCCTTATTCGATAAAGAACACACCCAAGAACTAGCTACATCTTTAATTATAGTCAGACTGATCTTTGTAATATTCCTTATTTTGGCTGCAATCGTCCTTATGAATTTAATGGTAGGTGTTGCTGTCAATGACATTAATGATTTAGAAATCTTGGGTAATATTCGAAGACTCGCGAAGCAAGTTGAATTCCTCGGAACATTAGATAACTTAGTATATAACAAATTCGTTGGTAAGATTCTGCCAAACCGTTTAAGTAAAAGTATACGAAATAAAAGAAAAGTTATGGGCGTTATGTCCTTTTGCCCGGGAAAAGCGAGATGGCGAATACACAAATCAATACCAACTCGTATAAGGAATGCTATCATGGACAAAGCTCAGCAACAGAAGAAACAAATGGAAATGGAAACTAACATGGAATCATTTAGAATGAAAATCGACGAAATGTATGAAGCCATTACGAAGAAAAAAGAAATTAAAGAAAAATCAGAAACTATTAGGAAAGAAGTTCGAGGAGTACAAAAACTTAAATATGACGAAATAATTGATCGCCTGAATAATCTAGACGATGGCGTTACTAAAGTTAAGGGTCAAGTTGCTGATTATATAGAAGAAACGAAATGTCCTATAGAAGAGATTAATGTAAAAATGGATCAAATGTCGTTAGAAATGGAAGATATTAAACAATTCTTAAGAAGATTGGAAACTAAACTTGGCAGCTTATAATTACATTTTAAAATTAGAATTAGACCTAAGACCTAAGATTTATAAAAATAAACATTGTTTATGTCGTAACATCTATTGGCACAAAATATTATGCCGTCAAGCTCCTTGTTTGCATCGAGCATACAAGTACAATATACTTAGTTGCTATGTATTATTGTAATAATAAAAAAATATATTATATGAATTTATTTTTCTATACCATAAAATCTTTCAATAATCGTTAATTTTGATGATCTTTCGGGCGTTTGACGCACATTTTTTTCTTGTTCTAATTCATTGTTGTCTATTTATAAATCCGAATATATTGTTACGAGCTCGTTGATAATCAAGTCGTTTATTTGAATGACATTCTAGATCAGTCTTGTTCAATCGATAGAACACATTTAAAATAGATTGCTGTACTTATAAAATTAAATATATATTTTCTTTATATTATTTTATTTAATCGTAATTGGAAACCAACCTATCTGATACACTTACCTATAAATTATATCGTAGCGTCAGAAACTTCAAATATATTGATAAAATATTAGTAAGTTAGAAAGTTTCACTGACACGACGGACTCTCATATATAATTCGAGGTCTCGGTCAGTTTTCTTAAGACAACGTAGCGTCTATCTTACGATCGATTCTGAAGTTTTCATGTCTCTAGAACTTGGAGCATTTAAATTTTACATGACATCGCTGTATGTTCTAGAATTTACGAAACGTACTGAACGGTGAATTATTAAAAGTTTATTTCGTTGAGTATTCTTGAAAATTCAGAGAGAGTACTACGTGTTTTTTTGTTATAATACCAAGACAAGACAGAACAATCAAATCAATGAAGTTAATTGTTTGTTCACTCGGTTCAGCCAATCAGGAGACAATCGATCCAGTGTACGTTAGTGTGTATGCAAATACATACAAAACTGATGTACGAAGTTCGTAAAATGACACAGTCTGAGGAGTTACGATTCAAGCCCAAATTTTGTTATTTTATCAAAATATGTAGGCATATAAGCCCCTTGATGGTGTAGGCTACCACTGTAGATATTGTCATAGTTAGGAATATATACATAACATAGCGTCACTAATTTTAGAACTGTGATGGCCTTGTTCCGTAATTACGCTGGCTCACTCACGCCTCAAACCGGAATACAGCAATACTAAGTATTGCTGTTTGGCGGTAGAATATATGGCCAGTGAGTGGTAACTACCCAAAGGGACTTGCATATAGTCCTACTATGATTATAGGATATATATTTCTATTATATGTATACAGATATAATTAAAAATATATATTTTGTTATATAAGTTTGATGTAGACTTCTACACCTTCATTAAAGTTAACAAGGATGTAGAGTTTTATGTATACTGTTGTATATTATCCTCTTCGTCGTAACTGGTCGTTAGTTAGTTCGTTAGTTCAACAGATGACAATTTGTATACATGCAGAAAGAAAAGATTGATTTTTTAAAAGCTTTTACTAGTTATTTTATAAAACTTAAAATTGAAACTAAATACGCAAAAACTAAGGAACTGATTTTAATGAAACTTTTTGTGATAAGACTTAATGTATGTAGTCTTTTTGAAGTGATAACTTCTTATGGGAGGGTAAACCGCTTCGTTACGTAACGCGTTACGACTCGTAATTGCATTTTTGCGACACGCTTCCACGAAAATATCTCAATACACAGTTTGTGAGTATCCTTAAAATTAACCACCGAGGCCAAAATTAGGTATTTTCGCTTTACTTAAAGTAACACATTAAAAGATCATACCATACTTTAAATAACATCACTATGACGCCCAAAAAGATACTCTACAAAACATTCATTATAAAATATTAATAATAATAATAAACGTCCTCGTATTTCATAAGAATTAACTTTTCATCTCAGTAACAATTCTCAACTTCTCTCTCAAACTCGTGAAAAAGATATAAAAAATATTTCGACCAACAATTACACCATATTTTAGGGATAATAGCGCAAAGTTTATACAGCAGTAAACAGGAACTCTTGGGACGCCGCAGCCTTAAACTGCTGCATTAAAACATCCATAAAATTGCTTTAATTAATGTTACATTAAATAAACTTGGCGTATGGACTTGTATGTCTAGCTACTAGCGTCTGCCCTGTGGCTTTTCCTGTGTGTGAGGAACAGGGTAGTTCCATTCATCCATTTCTTTTTGAAACTATGATAAAATATCAGTCTAAATATTATTCTAAAAATAATAACTTAAGGTTGTTTGTACAACATAACCATCACGCGACATTGGGTTACCAAAAGCTGCGTTCTGAATCTTGGTTCAGCAAAATAAAAGCTGAAAGGGCTCAGTGGTTAGAACACCTGAAAACAAGGGTTTGCACCCCTGAATTATTTTGCTCAATAGCTCGGTTGTGAAAGAAAACATCGTGCGAAAACTTGCATTTGTCAAATTTTTATTGGACATAAAATATATGTATCTAACATCGGGTGTTGAAAATAACTCCTAACCTTTATATAAAGAAGAGACCATAGACAAGCAGAGCATTTACAGTTACTCACTAAATTTTACTCCCATTAAATAAAATATATTTAAGTATTCCGACAGAAGATCCTCGGTTAAGTTGCTGCTGGACTCAGAAAAAGATCAGAGACTGCTCCTATCTCCTGCAAGTCTGGCTGTACAGGGAGATTAGCTGTCGTGGCTTAAACTGAGCCAATATAACTAGTGGTATTATATTAAGATTAATACATGAGCAGAATATCTTCTAGATAAAGAATTAGGGCTTACTAATTACTAAAAAAACCTTTCTATTTAATTAATAGTCCTTAGTATAAACAAATAATATCATATTAATTTATATAACATACATAGTGTAGCTTGTTTAAATCGAATTACGTCTTGGTTATTTTTTATCGTTTCTAGTTTCTACGCCACTTACTATATTAGGACTCAGGTGCAGCCTCAGCCATCGATCTATTACAAAGGCAATCATGAAGATATGGTTGCTATCGAGAAATATAGTTCTCGATTACATCCATTTACAATATCGAAAAACTGTTGTTTTTAAATTCGACGATCATTCTTTCAAACATATTTATACATACATACATACATATATTATATATATAAAATAACAAGTCCTGTTTGATTGATTCATCATCGCCGAACGTAAACTAGGGCCTTAGAGCCTTGAAATTTGGTGAGTAGAATCATTTTATTGAGTAGACACTTACTAAGAAAGGAATTTTGGAAGTTCAACCCCTAAGGGGGTAAAAAGGGGGTTGGACGGTTGTATGGAAGTCCGACATTTTTGAAGTAAGAAACATGAAACATTATTTTTGGGATACTGATTAGAAATCAGTAGATATATATTTAAGATTTTCTGCATATTCTATCCCTAAGGGGGTGAAATAAGGGTTAAAAGTTAGTATGGAAGTCAGTTATTGTTTAAGTTCGAAACATGAAACTTTATTTTTGGGATATTGATAAAAAATGAGTAGATATGTATTTAAACGTTTCTGGATATTCAACCCCTAAGGGGGTGAAATAAGGGTTGAAAAATTGTACGGAATTTGTTACGTTATTTTTTAAGTTAGAAACACTAAACTTTATTTTTAGGGTAATGGTTTAAAATTTGTAAATACGTATTTAAGCGTTTCTACATATTCTACCCCTAAGAGAGTGAAATAAGGGTTGAAAATTTGTATATAACTACATAAAATATAATTTCATCTTATAACTTTGGACAATATATTGTTGCCTAAGGTATGTCTTTTTACATTGGAAATTATTTTAAATCAATTTTGTTGAAATTTTAAAGAGCGACCTTTAGTACGAATTCGGTCATGTTCGAATACGAATTTCCACCAGCGTCCTTTCTGATCATTTTATTTCGGTTGCTTTGAAATAAATTCCTAGTTTTTATACATTTTCGGCAAGCTAAGTAAACGATTATGTTTTTAAAATAATCTGCAGAACAAGTTTCATAATTATTTTTAGATTAAGGCATATTTGATGGAAAAAAAATTTGAAATAATATCGTTTTCCGTCTCGCATTTTTAAATTTGGACCGATAATTATTGTTTAAATATTGTGAAATATCCAGTGTTTAATCTTTTTTATAAATCAGAAGAAAAAAATAGATTTTAATTGATACTTTTTTTTTAATAAATTTTTGAAGTTGCATTTTTGACTTATTTTGAAAAAATCTAAAAAACGCGATAACTCAAAAATGGTTCACTTTTGCATTATGCATATGGGGGTTAAAATTATCGCAAATAGTCACCCCTATCACCTCCTAACGGGAATACGTCGAATTACCAATAACCCTGTATACTGACTATTACTATAGAGACCCCCGGCATATGATCCTACTTTAACATAGCCTTCTGAACTACTGAGATAAGATAAGATATTAAATTGCAACCATCGGTTTTCTCGCCTGTTTTCCGCCATCTTAAGTACGTTTAGTTTTTACAATAATATGTATTTCGATGAAAAGTATTTATATTCTGTGTACATTTGTAACTTTATTTTATTGTTCTTTGTTTAGTATATTTATTTGTAAAAGCAGAGAACGCATCGAAAAAAATAATGGCCGACATTTATATAAATACACGCACCCAAGTAAAGTACTTGACGTTTGGCGCGTGTCAAGCGTGACTGTCACGCACACCAAGATAATGGCGCGTTTGATATTTACAAGATTTATACAGTAACTATTTTTAATTCATATTTGTATATATTTAATAACGTATTATTATTAATTCTTATGTCAATAAAATTTAATAATCGAGGTATTAAAATAGATAAAATAAGGTTCTTTGCACAGTTTTTGTCTTATTGATTGTTTTGTATATTTTGCGTTATGTGATTTAAAAATCAATGCTAATATTAAATGCCTTAATAAATAAAACTCATATATATTATATTTATAATGTCTGCATATACTTTATAAATAGGGGAGAATTGGGGAGAAACGTCAAAAGTTTCGTTTGTAATACTAGGTTACGGTTTTGACGTTTGTAACTTTTCTGCAGACGTCGAGTTTAGCAGATTTGACGCCGGGGGCAATATTGTTTTGTGCAACGCCTCAGAGGAAAGCAAAAATATACATATATTACAGGACAATTTTATGGGACACTAGCTGCTCGTCCCGACATCGCTCGGCTATATTACAGATTATGTCTACATGTATGTTTACATAGCGCACGCAATGAAAGCTCTCTAAAGGAATAATTTTCCCCCTATTTGCAACATATATCATTGATACTCCTATTGATCGCAGCGTGATTTTATACAGCCTTACGTGAGTTACAGGCTTACTTATTTATACTAGTTGAAACTGCAGCTTTATCCGCGCGAAATATATAAAACTTTACCTATGTAACACCAACCGTCTACAACCCATTCTACGATGTCGAGGGGTCAATTAAAAAAAGTAACCTATGTCCTTCTCCGGGACTCAAACTATTTCCATGCCAAATTGAATCTTAATCGTTTCAGCGCTTTAAGCGTGAAGAGGTAATAGACAGACTTTCGCTTTTATAATATTAGTGTAGATTAAGAAACAGATTTCAATGATAAAAAAGTGATTATTAAAAAAAACACAATAAATTTATTCAATAATTGAAACGTGATTAAATTCAACTTTTATGATGAGTACTTTTCGTGTGCAATCCACGCGAGACAGCGCTAGACTGAACATTTATATTATCCTTATTGTCATATACTCATATATTGTTAAAAAGTTCAAAAATAGAAATCTGCAATAACAAAACACTTAAAAAAAAATCGATGATCCTCTTTGAAACATACTTCTTAATTTTTCAACGATTAAAAAATAAAAGAAGCCATGACCGAAAAACATTCTGATTTAAGTCTTGCTAATTTATATTAATATTTTTTTTATTTAAGAAACATTAAGACACCTTTAATAAATACGAGGTAAGAGTTGAATATATTTTTTTTACTAAAATTTTTTTTTAGCGATAAATTCGTCCACAAACACACAGCATAATGTTATCTAACTCTACACCATTTTCGTGTTCTCAACACGCAACGGATTTTATAACGGTTTTCACTAATAATAACAAGAAAAGGCCTAGAGAAAAGTCCCAGATAATATGTCAGATGATATGAATAATCGAATTAGGAATTTAATTCTACCGCAAATATTATCGTACAATTGTACAATATTTTTGCCTAGAGCCGTGATGACCCAAGCAATAAGCCAGTCACGAATAACTACTGCATTCCGTATATCGCTTGGTTACGTCATACCGTGGACTGCCAGCTTTAGACTCGTTCAAACGAATGACAAGTTTCAGAGCCACAGAGCGTCGATTGAAATCAACGAATATTAATTAAAACTTTTATTTTAACAAAAATTAATGCTTGTCGAACTTTGTTGCCAGTTTATTTGTCATAATAATTAATTTCTGACAATTATATCAATTATGTTAAGTTATTGTTTAATACGAAATAAAATATTGATTGTACTATCTTAATTAATATACTTATTTAATAAATACTAATAATTTTCATCTCAACTAATATTATAAACGCAAATGTAACTCTGTATGTCTGTCTAAAATGAATTTGATATGAAGCAAGCCCGAAGTCCAAGGAAGGGAATTTGGCAAACGTACATACAATCCCTAAAACGCGAGCGAAACCGCAGGCTACAACTAGTAATCAATTCATAATAAATGAACTTATACTATTTATTAAAATTTCCTCGAATGAAGGTGTAAATGAATTAACAGTATCGCAGATATTTCAGCAAGAAATAATAATTTTATGAACGGTCACTAGAGCGGTTATTTATAGGACGCCTAGGGATGTAACAATGACAGGTTCAATTCAATCCTCCCTAGGCGATTGTCGTACCCACTCTTAACAAGCTTTAAGCTTAATCGGAGGGGTAAAGAGGTATCTTAGTAATTCATTAAAATGGGGATTTTCTACTATACTAGTAACATAATTTATCTGCAGACAACCAACCTGATTTATAACATTTCTTATCTTTGTGACATTATAATATTTTTTGTAAGTTATATTTTGAGATATAAAATATATTTTTTATTGATATATCACTTTTAAATAAAATGCCAGTTTATAAAAGGGAGATCGACAAGAGAGATTTACCAAGCGTGAGATTAATATAATTTTAATTTTGTTTTAGTTTAAAAGATATAACTTACTAGCTACAGTAATATGTGTAGGTAGGACGGGCCAATGGACAATGCCGCTGTAATAAATATTACCCATTCTTACATCGTCAATGTGGCGGCGATCTTGAGAACTAAGATGTTACGTTGTGCCTGTAGTTTTCATGGCTCACTCACTTCAAACCGCAACACAAAAATAGAATAGTAGAATATCTAATGAGTGGTTTGGTACATGCCTATACGGGCTTGCACGAAACCTGCATTCAACATTTATATATAATATTATGCGTCAATAGAGCAATGGTTTACGGGCCGCCTAGCGATGTAAAAGTCACAGGATCGATCCAGACCCCTTCGGTTATTGTCGTCCCCACTCCTAACACAAGTGACAAGCTTAAGAAGGGGTAAATAGGAATATTAGTAATTCCTTAATTAATTTAGGGCATTGCTGGTATCCTTTTTTTTAAAGTGATAAGTAAATAAATAGTATATAATTTATCTATTGATTTACGTGGAGCACCACACCGAAGCTCCCTTATTTAATGAATTATGCACCTAAACCTGCCTCATGAACCTCTTCGACCATTAGCGAAACTCGTATGAAAATCTTTTCGGTAATTATTGAGTTTATCGCGTTCAGACAGAGACGAACGTGGCGAGAGAATTTTATTTTAAAATTATGTAGTAATTCTAGTAATTTACATACATTTTATTAAAAATCTCTCAATCTCTTTCTGCCGTTGACGATTTTACATTCGAAAGAAAAAGACAGAACATTGTTTAACTCATCTCTCCTTAAACAACATTTATAAGTAAATATAGAATCTACTAAAATGAAACTCAGTGGTTGTTTGTTCTTTTCCATTAATTAAATACAGGATTATTTATATATCCTATGTTTAACTTCACCATCACGATTTCGAACGGATAAAAATAAGTAACATTACGATGGTCTTTTAAGTTCAATATCACTCTAGCTCGATTTTCGTTTGTTTCTTGCGCAAGCACCGCGACTCTTTAGCGTGAGTTTCTTCAAAATACCTTCGGAAATCTTTATTCAAAGAAAACGCTCATACCCATACCGTAAAATACATTAAATCGGGGTTTCACCACGATATTTTTTTTCTTTTATGAGTTTATTTTTATTTTAGTGACTAAATCACTCAGTATATAAATAACGAAATTTAATTTATTTAAATTTATCTATTTAAATTTCGTGCTTTATTATGTAAAACGAGAATCCCGATTTTTTTTTAATTGATTAATTCAATTGTCTATAAAATGTAAAGCCAAGGTGTCACTGTATACATGCTATGTATTTAATAAATTACATTATTTTATTTACAGGAATTTGACACGAACACAGTTAATACAATAAAACGTATTGAAAAAAATACAAATGTCGTTGGAATTATGCACTTTCATCAAAGTATGTAAAAATGTATAATTTATAAATACCATTTTATCTTTTTGAGTAAATTCAATTTATATTTTTAAATTAAATTGTAATCATTTTATTAGTTTAATATTAATTGTATAAATCAGATGCTTCCTAATTATAGTCTATGGTCGATAATGTTACTAACGTCAAACTGAATTTCCATCTTGGTTTAATTTTAATTAATCGTTACGAGCATATTCCTAATACGCGTTGTCAAATTAAAGATTAAAGATTTATTGAAGAAGACAATTTTTTTTTTTAAATTAAATTAGAAAAGTAACAAAGCAAATGAGCCACATGATTTTAAGTGGTGAACGTGCCTTACATCATCTTTATCCTGCTCTTTATTAAATTAGATGCTAACTATATCCCTTTTTTTTATTAACACACTAGTGAATGTATCAATTAATAAAGTGCCACAATCATATGCGGAAGATTGTAGAAGTACATGTACTATTGTCAAATATTATGTTTCAGATAACGTTCAACTGTGCACTGTTCCAGAAAGTATGACAAATATATTAATAAACAAATTGCCGTCTTTAACATCTATCTTTCAGCACAGTATTGGTGAAATTGTAAGTAATTAGCTTAGTAACATTATAATAATTACAATAATTTAAAAACAAAAATATTTTAATTTTCTTTTCTTATTCATTTGATGTTATTTCAATTGAATATTTTGATATTACTTCTATGCTTAAGCTACCACTCACTCATCATATATCCTACAACATCCAATCATCATCATCAACAGCCACCGTGGTAAGTGATCACCGCTGCTCATAGACAATGACAATGTAAGAAATATTAAACATTGTGGTCCAATTTGAAGGATGAATGAGGCAGTTTAACTACAGGCACAAGGGACATAACGTTGTGAAATGATCTCTTGGTTCCTAGTTCAGTAGACATGATCGCCAATTCAAATTCGGGAATGCACAACTATTTATAAATGATTTCTATAAATATATCTATCCATCAATCAACACTGGAGCAACTTAGTGCAACGTTATCTTTAAAAACAATGTAGTTTGTGATAATTAACGGACTGTTATTTTTGAATATATATTATTTTATTAAACTATTACTAATCATATTCGGCTTTATAACAGGATATCTTAGACGAATTGATTGGTTATCGAATCATGACCAACTCGATTGAAATCATGGCGGTCGCAGATAAAGAGTTCACGAGTTATGTAATACACAGGTTACCTAAACAAAAACAATAAAGGAAATATTACTTAAAAGGAGCAAGAATTAAAAAACGTAATTTATAATTAATTGTGACGTATCATTAAACATTTTAGAGAAGAAATTCGGTCCGCTAGCTTTGCTTGCTTGTTTTATTTTTATTCATAGATAACAATTATGAAGATAGTATCTAATTTATTAAAAGACTCGCATGATGAATGGCTTGTCAGGATCGTAAGTAGCTTTTTAATACGACTTTTACTTTTTTGTGGAAAGAACAATATTTTGTGGAGACGCTTTTTTTAACATCCTTTTAAAGTAATTTGCATATTTAATTTATTTAAAAATATGAGGTTCTTATTCTTAACGGCCTGCTTTTATTTCACTTTATTTTTGAGTTCGTAATAAATTCTGCGGAGACTCTTACTTACGACTGATTTCTGGAGTTGAGAATGGTAAGGTATGGTACCTAGCCCACAGTGAAATACCAAATTAGTTCTCGCAACTCATATACTAATAAGATTCGTGATCAAAATAAAAATAAAAAAAATAAATTATTAACATAATTCTTTAATATAAAAAATGTGATAATTATTTTTATTTTTTTCTTAATACACGTCGCATTATGTGTAAAGAAACCGTAACGACTAATAAAAAAAACCTAACCCCATTGCAATCTTCGAAGTATTCATGTCAAAGATATATAAGTAGAAAATGGGCTTTAATGGGGTTGAGAAAATTTGTCACCGTACTGGATATGACAGTTGTGGAAACAAAGTTGTATATTTTATTATTAATTACACTTATCACTGATGGCGAGTGATTAAAATTGACACTGTTCGAAATATTAACCAAATTTAGTGCTGACAATACGACCGACTAAAATATACTCTTTGCTTTGTAATATCGAGTCCTTTGGCTCACTCGCTTCGAAACCAGTAGGAAGCGATGAAAAGTATTGTTATTAAGCGATATTAAAACTGATGGGTGGTACTTAGACAGGATCTAGACTCAGATGGGATCACACAAACGACCAAGAACAAAACAATCGCATAAACCATTTACAATTTCTGCGTAGAATGTGTAATTTAATAATAAACTTTAAAATATGTATTTAATCAAACAGACAGCATCCTTGAATGAGATTAATCCTGTAGTCGACAGAATTATGGAAGACGATTCCGTTGAAGGAGTTATCATGACAAATAAAGAAGGTACATATTTTCATTTTTATAATTTTATGTAATAAATATATACTAGGCGTTCTGGGCGAGTCCCACTTACTCCCCTACTTCACGTGGGGGAAACGATTTTTCCTTTACAAAAAAAGTAAATTCCTTGGAATCCGCTAAATAAGCTAATCAGAAGACAAATACGGCAGTTCACTGGTGATAATTAGAAAAGAGACAAATTATCATATGCAAAACATCCATTCTATTGTTACCATAATTTTATAAAATTATTAAATATTTTTTTCATAACATAACAACGATTCTTTTCAGGAATACCTATTTTAACAAATGTTAACCTAATGGCCGCCACAAACTATGGCCTCGGTATGAAACGCTTGGGAGAGATGACACAAATAAGTACTAAGGAAATTGTAATATTCACTGGCATATTATTATTAGTACATAAAACATTTATAACAACCTAATTGATGTTGATGAATGTTTGATATGAAAAGCGTCCCCTTTACTTTATATTAACGTTATATTTTGTAAAAATTAATTTTACTTTCCAGGATATTTTTGACGATGTGTTAGTATTACGACTCATAACGAAGAAAATTGAAATAATAGTGGCACCAAATAAGGAATTTAATATAATTGTCATGCAACACGCAAGAGACAAACAAAAAATCAATAAATCCAATAAACAAACAAAAATTGACACTAAGAAACTTATAAAACAGTAGCCATTTTAACTTAAATAAAGCTATAAAAAAATTATTTTCTATCTAATTGTAAATTATAACTAAATTCGTTATACATAAAGATTATTTTTATGGTTGCGTTTTTAGTCCTACTACACTGGACAGGGAGTGTGTACTTGATTTCGCCTTGAATATTGGAACATCTTGGCTTCCAATGATAAATAGCATAATATCTTAACTAGCATTGAATTTCAATGGAAAAGACTACTTGCAAATCGAAATTTCTTAGCAGCAAATTTTCTGTGTCAAAGTGTACTAGCAATTGATTTAATATAATTTTCTTACTAAGAGTTAATGGTATTGAAATAAATCTATAGTTTTCGAGGACCCAAGTACTACACAATGCTTAGATTGCAATTAAATTAAATTGTGCTCATTAGTCAGGATGAAGTGCAATAGCGTCAATCGTAAAATTTACTTCTAAATATAACTAACTAAACTACATATTAATTAGTTTTCAATTTAAAGTCTTGATTGTTACTTTTAGGTAACAGTTCAATGACGGTATGTTATGAAATAATTGGTTTAAATGAGAATATTGAATTTGCTGAAAAATAGTTTTCACGATCCGATATTTTAAAAAAATTTAGTCGCCACGAAATAGTTCAATTTGTCATTTGCCTTTAATAAATGTCTTAAAATTTAATCGTATATTTTCGAATCAACTTACAAAAAAATAGTTTCTAGCAACATCGACTAAACCATAATTACTATGACCGGATACAATTTCATTATATTTTTTTCTTCTACATCTAGATGTAGAAGAAAAAATTATAATTCTATAGTCTATATCTTAGCTATTATCTTTGGTTTAAGCGTCACTTAGATAAAATAAAGCTGACATTGTGTCCGCATGACGCATAAATTGTGTTTTATGTATATAGTAATTTTGTAAAATCTTAAGATAAACAAATATATAAAATGGCAGAGAAATACGATAAAAATGGTTATAACAGTAGTGATTTTAAAAGAAATGCAAGTCAAGATATGGCAGAACATGATCACGAACAAGATGGCGAAGAGGGGTCCAAACTTAACGAAAAAGCCGGCGAATATATGAGAGAACTATTGAGTGAAAAAATCAAATTGAATAACACAAAGTTTCCTATTTCATCCCGTCTTATTGACACAGGTTTGTCTATCATTTTATCTATTCAATAACTAACTAATAAATTTTAAGAATTTTATCTTAAAGGTATAACAAATAACAAAATAAGCATTTAATACTAGAAGTATAAAAATAATTGCATTTTAATTGTCTTTAAATACAAATATATGTATGCATATATATGTATTGCATGTATTGCACTAAAATAACGATACAATAATTACACCAATTAAATCGTTATTATTAAATTAAATTTTATTATGTCATAGTGACCTGTATTATTGTTATTAATAATAATTGTTGTTTACTATAAAATATCAAATAAGTAGAATCTTATGTTACGTTGATAAGAATAATGACAGGCCAAGTATCTTGAGATCATTTACCTTTTAAAAGCAAGGTACCAATTAACGGTATTAGTTCAGACTCATTATCACGGTTCGCTTCTATTTTAAAATGTTTATTTTATATTTCAATAAATGAATTACACATTTTATATTAATTTATTGTTATTCAAACAATACATAAAACATTGAAATATAGAAACAAATATCATTTAACAAGCTCAAAACATTTTTTAAAGCATGCCTTTATATATTATTAATCTAAACGACCACAAATGAAGATAAATAAACCTTAAATTGATGTATTAAATGTGATTTGTTAATAGCTCAACTATATTGTGCTTTACTAACAGTAATTGATTAATATATCTTTACTTATAAATACATACTTATATCTACTTTCATTTTACTTGCAAATCCAATAACAGTCTTTGACATTCAAAACCCCAATTTAGTTTGCAAATCTATAATGAATATAGATTATTCAAGCTCTTGACTAATGAAAGCATCTATTCAATGTCAAATATTGATTATCTGGGTTTTGTCCTCTTATGCTTTGTGCAAGCCTGTCTATGTATAAAACACCCACTCTACAGATATTCTACTGCAAAACAGCTGTACTCAGTATTGCGTTCTGGTTTGAAGATTGAGTGCCAGTGTAACTATAGGCAGAGGGGACATAACATCTTAGTTCCCAAGGTTAGTGCTGCATTGGAGATGCTCATCTGCCTGTCCATATCATAAAAAAATAATATAAAAACTATGCCATGAAAAAGTAAATCTTAAAATCTTTTATTTATTTTTTAGAAGTAGCAAAAGTGCAGGCATCAGGACGTGTACCACCAAAAGACTTTAAATATCTAGATGTCTACAGGGAAAAAGCAATCAAAGTCACTGTCAAAGTATTGGTACCGGTCAAAGAACACCCTAAGGCAAGTATATGAGAATATGTTGTCGGGTAGTCTATATTGTCTGACCTGAATGTAGTACCTGCAAAATATTCCCATCAAGATATTCATAGTCGTAGGACAGACAGGCTCATTTCACTCTGTTTTAGGCTAGTAATAATATTATTCAACTCTTTTATCAAAATATTCTCATGGCAAAATAAAGTAAACCAGTAGATGAGAAATCCTTAGCCCACCAGTTGCCATTTACGCACTTTTACAATACATAAATACTATAATTTAATATTGAATTTGTAGGTAAATTTTGTCGGCAAACTATTGGGACCAAAGGGTAATACTATGAAACAATTGCAAGAAGAAACAATGTGCAAAATGGCTGTACTCGGCAGAGGTTCCATGAGAGACAGGTAAAAAAAAAATTATATTCTATCTGAAGCATTGATACAGATTTCAGGTAAAAATTACATAATCTATGAGGTATAAGATACAAATTTGTATTCAGAGAAATTATAATGTTAAGTATATTATAAACTTTTGAAATGTATATTATCTTTAGTAAAGTATTTAAAACTAGATGTTTCACCTGCATTAATTGTTTGTGCTCCATCTTTATATGGCCATATGGCCCCATAGAGTGATGTTAAGTATTCTAAAGTATATCAAGAATCTGATTATCAAATGCAAGAATATTACTAATCTGACTTTTACAAATTCCAAAGATTAATGCGATAAAAAAAATATGTAAATCTGATTATTCAAGCTCTCGACCAATTGCTTATTTTGCTTTTCTCTTGTGGTTGGAACAGATTTAAGATGGGTATATTTAATGCTCCTTCAAAAGAGCTAAACTATAATCATGTAATTTGAATCAAAGCTGTAACATGCCCAGACACTGCGAATCGGTGCAAAAATGTAATCTAATTTCAAAATTTTATTCAATAAATTATTTCCAGACAAAAAGAAGAAGAACTCCGTAACTCTCTTGATCCGAAATATGCCCATTTATCTGATGAGCTGCATGTAGAAGTATCTGCAATGGCACCCCCTGCGGAAGCTCATGCCAGAATTGCATATGCTCTGGCAGAGGTCAAAAAATATCTTATTCCTGATGCCAACGATATGATCCGACAGACACAGATGCGGGAGATTATGGAAAGAGGTTAATTTTTATAAATAAATATATATATATATAAATTAGCACTGGTAATCCATGGGTAAATATGTATGTGGAATATTTGGTCAAAAATTGGACGTCTTTATGTGGGTATTGTGCAAAATGAGACAGCATTTGGACATAATCACTGTTTTGTCAATTTGTCACAAATAACAAACAAACAACTGAACTGGAAGCACGCTGACCACAAACTGTAAAGCACACAAGTTGCATCTAAAAACATTTTCATGAATCATTCTGTCCAATTATGGAAATCATATAAAAAAAACTTGTTTCTGAGACATGGCGGATTTTTTTGTTATTTTATTACACCCCTAAACAGTAATATCAAAGCAACTGTTCAACAGTGAATGGCGAAAATTGCAACTAAAATTACTGTAGTTGTAACTTCTGAGATTTCACTTTAGTAATAAGCTACATTAACAGTATGTCCTCTCTGAAAATGGTTTGATAAAATCGAGCGCGCTTCTTGGTCAAATCAAATGGCTTGCTGACTCGACTTGCTTTTACACACTTGCATCCCTTTTCACGAAACCACAGCCACAGATTATCTTATCAAGTTGGACAATTGTTTTAAATACTAGTCAAGGGTTCACAAACATCATCATATACAATTTTCACTTATGGACAAATCTGTCCGCCAGATATGGGATTGCCGAAGCGGCCTTTGCTAGATGTGCCCGATAGCAAGAGCGTCGTATACAGTGCTTGCACCGTCACCAAACATTCCTTCTCCTACCAGAATCCTGTGCTTAGGATGACAGGTCAGGTCTATTATTGTTCCATTGGGGTAAATTGTAGGGAAAGGGGATAGTTGAGTTTAAAAATCGTAGTTCTGACCTGGTAGTATTATGTTGTTGCTTTTAATTATCGTGCGTATATGACGCTCTTACTTATTATTATTATAATTAGGATAAATGTATTTATAGTATAATTATTAATTGTATTGGCTGAGAATCAATAAAATATTGTAGAGACACATCACATCAAAATCTCACTGTATTAAATAAAAATATTTATATGAATATATTGTTATTGTTCCAGGCGCCCCGCCCCCACCACTCGCCGCGCCCCGCTCCGCGGCGCCCCGCATGCCCCCGGCGCCCATGAGGCCCATGCCGGCTAAAACAAAGGTCTTCAGCATACTGGACCGAGCGCGCTCCGCCATGGAGTCGTCATATTCGTATGAAGATCCTTACGCTGCGCCAGAACCACACGTAAGATATTTACATTTAGCTTAAAGTATTTGTTTGATGAAACATGTGTACTTTCACTGAATATTAAATCCAGTCAAGCACCACTCAGTTTTCTGATGATAGATTTAAAACATATCCCAATTAAATTGTTGTCTGTTATGTTGTAATATAACAATGGAAAATATTGTATTGATATTGAATTTAGCATCTGAAATGATATTCGTTATTTATGAGATCATTAATATTTTTTTAATTTTATATTATGCGCATTAATAATAGAATTGAAATTAATACACATACTCACCGATCTCATTCACATTAGATATACACCCGCTCCACGCAGGTGCCCCGCGGGCCTCCCCGGGCCGCGCCCGAGCCCGAGTACTACTACGAGCGCAGCCAGGAGCGCTACTACGAGGACGACTCGTACTACAAGGAGGAGCCCCGGGAGTACAAGGCGTCGGCGCGCGACGTGGGCACGCGGCGGCCCGGCCCGTCCAACGCGCCGCGCCACTACGCGCGCGCCTCGCCCTACGCGCGCGCGCCCAAGTAGTACCGCGCTGTTCGTACTTTACTAGTGTGTGGAACGAGCTCTTAACGATTGACGACTCCCGACTCCTTTATCAATTTGAGCAAAACATATTAATAATTCTTATATTTATCTTAAATAACATTTTAGCATATATCATTATATGCTAATATGTAAAATTCCTGTTACTACAGAGTAAAAAGAAGGCTGGTCCTGTTTGAATTTATGGACACGTAAGATACCTACGCGTTTGTGTAATTGACATTACTGTTGATATAGAAATGGACTGTCCATTACTCTACTTTGAAGTTGTTAATTACTTTGGGACCGAAATGTGTCATATAATTTTATATGATTTCTACGTCCAGACTAATATTTAATACAAATGGGAGGGCCATTTCAAGTTAAAGTTGTCAAAATCCCTCACAGGATGCTTACTTTCTAAGCATATAATTGTAACATTCATAGTTTACTACGACTGAAATACTGTTGTATTGTACATAAATAAAAGGAAAATTAATTTCCTATATAAAGACCATTAGAAAAAATATTTATTTATTTAATGACAATGATGACCCTTACTAAATCTGACTATAGTTCGACGAAACAAATAACAGTTTATATCGTTAGACTCTGATTCACGCACATATTTTATGTTAAGCTTTTTTTAAATAAGATATCTCATTAATTTTATTTTGCTCGTATGTTAAATTTTGATATGATTTGACGGAATAATAAGAAAATCTATTATTTTGTTATTTAACTGTATTCATATTAGGATGATAAATTTTCAGGACAACACAGAAGAAACGTTCACATAAGATTGGTGAGTATATAACAACAAAAACAGAATGGCAAAAATAAGCAAATAAAAATGGACTCAAAATTCAAAAAAAGTATTTATATGACAACACTGTTAATAAAAAGAAAAACGTAATGTATGACAAAAATACAATAAATATAAAATTAGGTATCAAAAAGAAATTATTGTAAAATATACTGATTATAATATATATAAAATAAATAAATAATAAATTGTGAACTTTCTCTGTCAACACAATGCGTGGGCATTGCTTAAAAATCATTTTATAGAAATTAGTTTTGTTAAAAGAACAAATTCAATTTTTAAATAAAAGTAGTCTTTACTATAAAGTTCAACTTTCAATAATATTGAACTTTTTAAAAATAAATATTTCAACATCTTTTAATCTAGATATTAAATAATAAAAACTAGAATTAGTTTAAATCGTAGGCTTACTAATCCTTAAATTATGTAATACAAATCTTAACAAAACTATTCCTCAAACTCCGAAACAAGAAGACAAAATAATATGTATTGGAAAAATTGTGTGACTTAGAAATAAAATTATTTCAAAGGAAAAACCGTAATTTTAATTTATAAAACTGCAGAAACGTAGGTGCAACCCTTACATACGGTAATTTAAAAGTATGTATTTTTTTAAACAGAATAATAAAGTTTTTGCATAGTTTATTTTTACCTTTTAATTGGATGAATCCAAATGATGTACATATTGGATGATTGATTAACTTTGGACAAAATTGGATGATTATGTAAATCATAAGGATCTACATAATTATTTCGCGCCGTCTGAGAAAAAACAATTGTTTCTTGAAATGGTGGCCAAGACCGAATATAAAAGACAGGATCCCTATCACATAGTTCGGTAAATAAGACAAAGTGTTTTTTATAATTTTACCATTAATACTTTATAACTATAAAAATTTTCAATCTTATTTAAAAAAAGAAAATTAATTTAGCCAAGGCACAAGTCTTTAAAGCCTAGAAAGATTAAACAAATAAAATAATAGTTTTGTCGTTTTTTCTTAAAATAATGTTTTCTTCTGTCGAAAATTAAGAAAATAATGACGGAGAAATTATAGAAGTTTGTTTGAAAATTAAATATTTGTAACAAAAATAAAAAAAAAAACTGATAAAATTATGCACTTGTATTTAAGTATTAAAAGCTACCAAACGTCGTGATCATCAGAGGACAATCTAAATAATGTAAAATGTGTTAAATGAAAAGGTAAGCTGATACATTTTGTATATTATAGGGCAAAGTAATAAAAAATAATTAAACACTTTTAATGTTGACAAAATTTAAATTATCATTTAATATATTTTTTATGACAGGAAATCACAATGATCCTACTAAAAAAACGAAAAGAAAACATAAATCTGATCATTATTTGTAACAATCTAAAATTTAAAGCATTTTTAATTGGAAATAAAAATAATTATTATGTTTTTCGAATTGTATATATATTATGTAAAAGCAATTTTTTTTTATTGTTCAATAAAACTCATAAATAAATCAAAGAAGAATGAAGAAATGTCAGCGCAGAATAACTACTCTTATATCAAAAATAAAATTGTAACCGTCATTTATCCCATAACTAAATAAATAAGGTAAGTTAAAATAATCACACCTAATTGAGAAACTTCAACATTAATCAATTCCATTCAATACATATGAAAATTAAAAATAACTGATTTAACTATAGATCAACTGTCTATTTAAATCTTTATAGAAAAAAACTTAACTAAATAAATCAACCAAACCACAATGGACAATATTAATTTCAGTAATTTAAATCGCTTTCTGATTAAATTGAAACCAGAAAAAGGACAATTTGGTCGATCAAATGATGATGACAAATGGATCGTTTTGTGCTGTTCTAATCCACAGCGAATCAAATAAAGGTTATTGAGATTTGAAACAGAAAATCATTTTTATAGTGAATTTTAATAAAATACATGCAAAACTATAATGTTATGAATTTTATTTTAAACAAATCAATAACTTTTATTTATGAATAAGTGGATTGAAATATTTCTGCACAACCGTTCTTTCAATCGGAAGGATTGGAAACCAATTAATAAATATAGTATCATCACAAAATATTCAAACAAACAAAACAATTTGCGAAAACGACAAAAGAGGGCAAATAAGCTTAACTAAGACAAAAAAGGTACAAATGGGCTTACAATTCAACTTAAGTATAAAAGGAAGCATGCCATATCGTCCAATCAAAATGGAAAATAAAAATTAAGAAAACAAAAAGACGAAAGAAGAATCGAGATGACGCTGTGGTTGTATCGTAACTAAAAGTTGTGGATTCTAACACTGGTAAGCAGCAGTGAGTTATCATGTGTTCAATTCAATTCATTTTGTGTTTGGCGGTGAAGGAAAACATTCCTGAGGAAACTTTCAAGTGTCGATAAATTTGCCACCACATGTTGGACCAGTGTGGATTAAACTCTAAATTGCGATGACTCTAGTCCAACCATGAGATAATTAACAGGGGTTTATAACTCTCTTGTATTAATATATCATAATTCATTTTGATTTTTTCATTTCAAACAATAAGAGTTTTATTTACATAACTTGTTCTTCACTTCGATCAACAATACCACATTGGTATCTTTTGTTAATCGAAGGTCCGTTTAAAGCCCCATAACATCATTGAATATAATCGCCGAATATGTTTTCGTTTTATAAATTATCAATTTAAAAATGAATATGTTTTTTATAAGTATATTATAAAAAAAATATTCAGTAGAATAATTCCGCCTAAATTTATTTATTAATATATATTTAATAAAGAAGATTTCTACAATTTATTGTTTTAATTACGGCCCTGTCATTTATTTTTGTTTTAATATTAATATTCGTCACGTTAGCCTGTTAGGGATTTGGAGCCTGCGGCTTCATAGTTAGCTCCTAGACCAATGTTTATATTTAATATAATTCATATAGTTTCGTTTAATATAGTTTATTAAATGACGATTCAAAAGTACTTGTAAGTCTACTTGAATAAAATATATATTGAATAAAAATAAATAGCAATCGTATGAGTTATCACAAAATTACCGTTTTTGGCGTACAAAATTGCTACGTGATACTAGATTTTTGACATTTCATTCTCTTAAAATTGCTGACATTGTTGTAATCTATTGCAATAGCAAAAATAATAAAGATACATAAAGCTTAGATTAACATATTCCATGCGACTAATAGCTCAGCTTTATTATACATTACAAACATTTCTAATTGCAATTACACCAACATTCAAAAGAAGCCAAGCCATCGCTCGCTGCGACCTAGCGATACATAGTGCGGATCACACGGACCAACCTTAACTCAAAAATAAATGATAATATGAATAGCAACGTATAATAAACAAAATGTAGCTTGGGTTGATGAAAATCTCGATCGCAGCGCCATCTGGATTATCCTTTAACAGTAGTTCACTCCATACAGCTATTATAATGCTGAGTTTGAGTTGTAAGACTGTATGCAGAACCTTACTTCTAGTTGTGCCTTCCGCGCAATTCCTATTTTGCCAATGTCACATAGGAACATAGGATGGAGAACACACTAACATTAAATGGTTGAGATTACATTAATTTTTAAATTTAGAATCTCAACCAAAGATGTCATGTAAAATCAGTCTTTTTTTTATTTGAGCCATTGGAATAGGCTTAAGAATAATAAACACAATCCATTAATAACTTATTTATTTGAAATAATTAACTTATCTCCTAAATATGAGAACATAAATAAATGAATATGAAAATTTCTATACAAATCTCAATGGGAATATAAAACTGAAGATCCATTACTTTTTAAATAATATACATTATACAATATTTTTATTCACAAAAATATTATAATGCCCAGTTAATTTAAAACATAAATTAATGTTTTTCCACATCAGTTTTGATAACAAGGTAATTTGGAAAAAAAGCAATGTCTGCACAAAAATGCACAGCAAATATATATTTTTTAAATTATTTATCAAGTAACAAAATATGGTTATATACTAAAATTTCGTTGTACCAAATTTTAGTATTTAATTTTTTTTGTTATTGCTACACTCAAATAGCACTGATCTTTCTGAGTATCATGGCTATTGAGATATACATATTAAACGCATAGCATACTCAATTATTGCAGGTAAAGCCACAAGAAGTAGTTAGTGTTGCACATAATGGACTACAAACAAAGAAGTATCCCAAAGTAATATCAAGTGGTCAGACAAGAGACATTGTTCTGTGACTTCAGAATGTTGGTGCAATACTATAATTGTGAAGAAAATTATATTTAAGCTTAATTCATCTTATAAATAAACAGACTAGTCTGAGGTGTTCTGAATGACTATTAATATGAATTCCCGATCCGGTGCAATCAATATCTCATGCCTTCTACTTCTCGCTCTTAAAAATGTAAGCTCATTTGTAGAATCCTGAAAATTTTGGAAAATAGATTTTATCAGCAGTAAATTTGATTTGTATTTTAGATATTAATTAGGATAACATAGGCTATAATTATAAAACAAGCATTTGTAATAAGACAAAATTTTAAGTTACCATTTCACGGACAACATTTTTAGCTTTTTCTGTAAGTTGACCGATCAATCCAGCATATAGAACAGAAGTCGCGTTATCCAAAGAACTCTTAATTGGAATGCCTGCGAAAAGTTAATTAACAAATGTTAAAATCATACTGTAAACAATATCTCATTAAGTTATTTAGATAATGGATCGATATTATGACAAGTTACTAAGGTAATGAATAAATTGATCAAACCTTCGTGGTTTACGATGACGACACCGATTACACCTTTGTGGGCTTGAATTCTTTTGATAGTTTCCTCTACTTCTGTCGCCTGAAACATAAAACGATGTATTCACGAGTAAATAAACGAGTTATTAAGAAAGGTAATGTGTATACCATTTTTAAATATCGTTTCCAGTAAAGCTAAAAAGTTATGTTTGCAATTTGATGCGAGGGCGAGAAAACGACAACAACTGTCACTTGCTTGACAGAGAGTAACTTTGGAAGTTTGGAAAGTGACAGTGTTGCTAGAGATGATTAGTTACGTATTTCAAGTTTCTTAAAAAAAAAACAGTAAGGTACCTTTTATCACAAAAAATTACACATTAAATGAATGGGTAACAATAAAAGATTTAATTTGTGTAATCTGAAGTAATTACAAAATTTAACATTTTCATTGAAGAAAATCTATTTAGAATATCTATATATTAAGTGGCAATAAATTGAAACTTGACGTTTAGGTTTACCATAGATTATAGACAACAACAATAAGCAAATCCGCAGGCGGAACGAGGCTTTGTATATTAATTTTTGTGCCCAATATTCGCTTTTTAGCGATGGCGTTGAAAAGTTCCACTGAACAAAAGCAATAAACCGTGTATAAAGTTTTACATTGAATGTAACTTTGGTTAAAATGTATGTAATTTGAGAGACAATGAGCGATCGTGCCGCTGAATGCTCTGAAACACTAGATCCTCGAGTACAGGTAAAATAATCGATAGTATAAATTACTTTAAACTACTGTGCAAAGAATAGATTATTTTTTATTGTAGGTAGTCATCTTGATCAATTGATATAAATACGCGGAAGAAGTTAATTATGATAAAAATAAACTAATGAATAAGAAAGAACGAAGTTGTTATGCAATTATTTATTTATTTATGGGTATTTTAATTCATAAAGAAATATTTGTTTATAAAACTTTATATCCTTTGTCCAAAAACGGAGTTTATTACAACAAAATGTTTTATTTAATTAATTTCTTATTGGATTAAAAATATATTACTATTAGCACAAATACCAATAATATTTAAAAAAAAAATTTAGTATATTATAGCAAGCACTTTTATATAATATAATACATACTTACCCTATATTGTTTTGAAATAACTGTAGGATTTTAAATAAAATAAAAATGATGTTACTTATTACTTTACATTCTTAGTTTTTGCTTTTCCTTCTCAGATTGAGTTAGAGAGGCTTAATACAGCAACAGATGAAATAAATAGACTCGAAGTTGAGTTAGACGAGGCACGTCTTGCCTTCCGTCGACTTCTCGCAGAAGGCCATCTGCGAATACAGCAACTAACTAAGAAACTTGGCACAAGTGTACACAAAGCACGCCCTTATTATGAAGCTAGATTTAGAGCTAATATTGTGAGTATTAACAATAAACCATGTACACTTAACAAAAATATAACTGATATTTTAAATGCAAAAGTAACTCTGCTACTCTAACAGATATAATACGGAACCGAAATTGATGAAATTTTTAATAAACCAAGCTTGAACAAAAGAAAGATAGGTTTTTATATACCTAAAACTTAAGACCGCTCCCATAACACGCAGGCTGAAACTAGATAATTAAAAAATGTTATTCAAAATTTATGCTTCCTTTTCTTACTCATGTGTCTATGCGAGTGCGCAAAACATTCTACCAACATCACATATAAACAGACGACACCTAAGATTAAGATTAATAAGTTACAAATTTTTGATAGCTTAATGAGAACATTCAATTGATTATTATTTGTAACAAAAATCCACATATAAAAATTGTAAAATTCGGCTAAAAACAAAGCCAAACTTGATGTTTAACAGATAGGTAAACTAAGTACACATAAAAAAAATTTAAAAACAAACCATAAATAAAAATGATGTAAAGATATTTAAGAGAATTTTATTGCATATGTTTCTTTTTTTTTCTAGCTTGTATCTAAGTCATTGAGTTCAATAATAATTTATTTATGACAATGACCATTTTAATTATTCTATTTTTGAAATTCTTTTATATCGTTGTGACCAGTAACATTATGTACATAATGTATCACAATGAGATCTATTGTTATATTTAGAACATTCATCAATATTTATTATAATTTACAAAATCTTTTCTTTATAATACAAAAGAATTGGTATCTTACATCTTTTATTATTGCGGGTAAAGATATAAAATAATAAAAACGAGAGATCTTTTCTTGTATACATATTTAAGTTCAAATGAAGTTCTTTTACTCGTAGAAATTGTCAAGGAACAAATGTTATGACTTCTTTTTTTTTTTCTCTATATCTCACTGTATTGTATACGGTTGTATATAATATTATTTAAACTGTATTTTTTGTTATTTTACTAACAATTTAGCGAAAGCAACTTCATTCCTCTAGTTTTTTTTTTTTTTTTAATTTGGATGTCGTTCTTCAGACCTCGCAAGAGCTGCAAACAGCCAACCTTGCATATGACAAAGCGAACAGCGCCCATGCCGCGGCTCGTGAAATGGTCTACTTGGCAGAGCAAGGCTTGGCGAGACTCGCCGAAGGTTCAGGTGGTCTCACACTCGATCCCGCGTGGCAGGAGATGCTCAATCACGCAACACATCGTGTTAACCAAGTACGACATAAATAAAAAATAATAATTAAAAAAATTCTATATGGAGAATCTGAAACAAAGTGCATGTGTGCAATGTGAGCTGCTCGTATGAGTTGTATTGCTACGCTCAGAATATCTCATCACACGCACACTAAGTCAATTTTCAGAAAAAAATCATAGTCAACTGGAAATATGCTCTACTACATATTTCGAATAACAATGATTTTTATTTTATATGCCACATTGGTTTTTCTAATAATAATTATTTAAAATAAAAGAATGTTTATTTGTCACCTCAATTCTACATTTTTAATTACCTGGTTTTCTAAGTCGTTATTTTTTCCGAGTCAGAATTAGAGTAAGATATCAGTACATCTTATGGAAAATTGAGTATGGAAAATAGTCTTAAGATTTTTTTTTTGATAACTGTGAGTCTCCCCGAAACTTCTCGTTTATTCAAAAGATTTTTTAGGCTGTTCGAAGCTTATGATAGGTTTTGTTTTGATATTATTGTAAACTGCAAGGCACTCATCTGCATTAGCGCAAAAATGATGAAACCTCCTTTAAACGTTTTTTTAATATCAAATAGTATAATTTAAAATTAGTGTCAAATACATATCAGTAAAATCTATAGAAGACAAACAATTAATTTAAAACCTTTAGTACTTTAATATATTATTCTTCTCGTATCAATCATTCTTCTTATTACCAATGCGTCATCGACCTTGGGAACTCAGTCGATGGCACACCTTCGTTTAGTACAAAAAACGTGGTACCCTAATTATCAGTAATATTTCGTTACGATAAAAAAATATATTTAAAGAATCTAGGAAAGCGTTAAGGGGCTTCGAGTAGTGTATTGCCTATTACTAAATTGTTAGGCCACGACCAAATTATTCCTCCTCCAAAAATAGTTACTTAAAAACCTTACAAGATATTTATTATAAAGGCAGAGTCTGACCGTGCGTGTGCCACGGTGACGCAGCGGTCTAAAGCCGCGACACACAGGGCGGCCGCTACGCTAGTGCAGCAGCTACAGAATGGTTTAAAACGACACATAGCCAAGTCACGGTAAGGGTACTGGGGATATATCACATTTATTCTCGAATGATCTAATGCTAGTTGAAATTTTATTAAACAGAATAAAATATAGCTTTAGCCATTTTTAATAAGAAACCATTATTAATTAATATTAATTATAATGTTCTAAGTTATAAAATATGAGCTTGTAATAATTTCACATGCATGAACTTTGCTATTGAAAATAACAAAAAAATTAAATACACTGTAAACATAAACTGGTTGCATTTTTTGTGCAGATATGTTCCAACACACAGAAACATTAACGATGGTGTCGTTAGTGTTTCTACTAACTAAAACAGTTTTTTTTTATAGTGGCAAAGACACGCAAAAAGTGTTGCCAGTATAAAAATCGATTTCTCTTATAAATTGTACTAATAAATATAATATATTACAAACTTTTATTTCATTGGATTGGTATATTTCTGCATAACCCGGTCCAATTTTAAGCTATATAGTTTTTCGAATATAGAATTTAAATTCGCATGTAACGGAGTGTATAAGCACATATTATTTGTAACTCGAGAAATGGCAATGACGCTAAAATTAAAATATATCTATATTTAATTGATATGTAAAACTTCTTAAGTCTTGCTTCGTAGCTTAGATTTTAGAGCACTAATACTCATTCTAAGGCGATCTATTTCTTTGCTTGTTTAGTTTGCACATTTCTCTTTCAGGCACGCGGCGACGTCGCGTCCAGTTTGGTATATTTTTACACATTTATTTTGCATATAAGCACTATATTCTTTTCATCTTAATTTGCTTGTGATTAGACAATCGCATGAATTTGAATTTTTTTTAATTTTAGTCAAAGTAAAAGAGGAATTTAATTAAGATTTATTGTTGATTGTGTAAAGATAATTCGTTCGCCAACTTTTTGGCAGATCGGAGCATCGATCGATATCGATGGTGTATGCTCTGACCTAAAATTCAATTCTGGTGTTCCACAGGGCTGCGTACTATCACCAACTATATTCCTTCTGCATATCAATGATATATCGCAAATTAGTAACATTCACTTCTAAAGATACGATTGCATTGTAAACGCCGTGTCAGCCCGCGCTAATATTTCTCGGGAACACGTCAACGAAAATCGCTACAAAAGTTTGTTTGAAATCGAGTCTATTAAAAAGTGTCTCGGACTGTGACTGACTAAATTTGACCTAATTTAACCTTAATAAGACTCAAATTTGCGCGTTGATCACTATAAAGTCACTCATTTAGAGAAAATCCCCTGGCTTCCACAGCCAGTATCTGAATACTTGGCGTCGGCATTTCGAGTGTCGTTACTCCAAGTATCTTCCATTTGACTGCATCCCACGTAGAATGCATATCGTTACAATTATATAAATTTTAGTTAAAAGTTAGCCTATTAATAAGATATTTTGAGGAACCAGAAGTGATTTTTTTAAAAAATAATTAAATATCAGCTACGAATAATTTAATGTTGACTAAATAAGTTAAACAATCTATTTCTCAAAAATAATCATTAGCAACTCATAAGTAAATTATTAAGTGATAGAAAATAAAGAATTAATTTGACACGACCGAATCGTGTGAACCCTCCGACAACCGACGAGCGAATGCCCCCCGACATTCTTTTTTTATCTGTATTTGTGTATTGCTGTTGGCCCTACTGGCCTTTACAGCGTCACCGAACGTTGGGGCGAGTGCTAAGACTCTGCCTTAAGGTGAACCCTTTTGGGCTCGAGAGTGACGTTCGTCCTGAGGGTGTCTCCTATGAGATCGCACCTCGGCTCGGAACGTAGTCGGTGGGGTGTGAATTTAAGCACTGAAAGAATTTACTGACGTCACGGCCGCCTCCGTGACGCCCCCCCGACATTCGTTTGACGTTCCCTTTTATAGGCAAGTCACTGGTGTTGCTACTTTTTAATCCTATTTCCTAACAATATATTAAATTTCCTTTAACGATATCCTATCTATAGTATATTCCAATGTCAGGGAGGGTAAACATAAACCTTAGATTCACATATTGATATATTGTGTACAACAACCAGTTCTTAGTTATTTCATTTTTACATATTTATTATTTTATATTACACTTAGCCACAATAAATTTGTAAAAACAACTTTGCCAATTATAAATACGTGACAGTATTTCAAGGTCAAAGCTGTTTATGTTTTCTCCTACCGTTGGAATTGACTATATACACTTTGGAATATTAATTAACAACTCTTTCAGACCGTACTTTGAAGAGAAAGCTCGTATAAACGCCGCACTGGAAGCTCAGAAGGCAAGGATCCAGACTTTGGAGGAGCAAGTCGCGGAAGCTAAGCAAAAGTATTCAACAGCTCTCAGAAACTTGGAGAGAATATCTGATGAAATACATCGACATAGATCTAGAAGACAGTCGGCTAAGAATGGTATGATTTTTGGCTTAGTAAGTTATATGCTATATATATATAGGCTTTATAGTTCGGGGTGTCAAAGTAGCATGCGCAATCATGCTGTCCGTGATGGATTGGCTACTGCTGGGGCGCATCAGACGTTCTAAGCACCGGCGAGTCCCACATATTGGGGGGGAGGGGTTATGTAGGACTCGCCGGTGCCAATTTGAATCCCACATATCCCCATTTCAAATGGAAGAAGCGCCTAAGAGCGTATAGGACTTCAGAAAAAACATTGTGCATCGACAAAAATCGGTAACAATCGTATCGTACTTAACTAAATTGATTGTCAGCAGTTATTTGGTCCTAAAAGGCGCGTGCAATTTTATAGACTAATAAATGACGTTTCTAAGAACAGCAACAGTACGAGCGGGCATAAGGTGGTTTTACGTTTAATACAATTCTGAGTAAAATGACGATTCCAAAGTGCTTTTAAAGGTCAACTTTGATTTTGATTTCTGATAAAAACCTGTTCTGTTCTTGGAATTAATGGATACATATGTAACAGAATTATATTCATCTCACGGCTTCCTAACGATAGTTTCCTTCCGAGCACGAATTAATTATTATGACATACCCAGCTCACGAAAAGTGACTGCTATCCTGGGCTTAAAAAGCACTTTTTGTTTAACATCTCTCTCCGTCTCTCTGTTCTATACAAAAAATCTGATTGTGATGCTCATACAACAATGGCACTGATAACACGTCTGTGGAGAAATAATATTTAAAAAAAAAAGATGCAATATTTAATTCTTGCTTTTCTTACATTAATAATATCCCGCTTCAATGTCGACGTATTTTACAGATTATATATACAGCCATAATTCCGTTTACAAATTCCAGACATCGATCGCTCGACAATAACGGACACTGCGAGCGAGTCCAACGCGAGCGAGACGATGGAGGAGCTGTGTGCGCACAACAACGACGAGCACGTGCGCGAGTGGCTGCGCAGGGTGGACCGCAGCGACCCCGACACCTGGACCGAGATCGACCTCGACTACTCCAGCCCCGAGGAGGTCGGACGGCTGTTTCGATTTCTTAACTAACTACGCTGGTGATTTATTTCAAATCAGGGGCTGGTCTCGTATTACATACGCGCTAACGGAGGGCGGGGGCTCGTTTGCTTTGGATATTTATGACGACTCGAGGGTCATAGGAGTCTGGACGATGATGACGATCTAAGCCAGCTGATGCGGACTGCACTCTCCACAGATAAGTTTCGAAAAGTGCTCGCTGCGGCCGCGCTCGTCGCCCGACAAGTCCCCCCCCAGCCCGCCCTCGTGCCGCGCGTCGGCCGCGTCCCCGCGCCGCATCATCCCGCGCGCCCGCGACGCGCGCGACGCCCGCGACGCCGCCCTGCGCGCGCACCTGCGGCACGGCCGCCGGCCCAGCCTCGACGCGCTGCTGCACGACACCGGCGAGAAGGTCAAGGAGATGTTCCAGGGTGAGTCGCGCCTTACGCCTGGTAATGATAAGCTCGAAAGGAATTTAATATTCGATAATGTTTTCTACGTTTGGAACAAATTTATTATTTCTAAATATGTAATATATATGTATATAACAAGCCACGAGAGGATGAAATAAAACGAATTTACGTTTTGATTTCGAATCGATATCGTTAATTATTAACCTTGAATAATCTTTGATACTCATGGGTCTACGAGGAAAGGGCCTGTTTAATGACGGAGCTGCCATCGGAACTGCGAGAGTAAAATTACAGTGGATATAAGTAGTTAAGAGGCTCTGACCGTGTGCGCGCGCAGGGCTGTCGCTGTTCGGCGAGCGGCGCGGCTCGGGCTCGGCGCCGCGCAGCCCGCGCGCGCGCCGCTCGCCCGCGCCCGACGCCGCGTCCTCCGCCTCCGACGAGCGCTACTCCGACTCCGACAGCCTGGCCAGGTGCGCCCGCATCCGTCGCTTTAATCTCTAACACCGCATGCTCTTCCGCATATTTGAGTTGAAAGAATTTGCATCGAAATACTGTTATCCGACGCCCACCTGACGCTCGGCGCCCTGTTCCAGCGTGGAGATGCTGACGGACGACCAGATCGCGTCGCTGATGCTGGACGCGCAGCTGGAGGCGGTGTGCGAGCGGCTGGCCGGCGTGTCGCGCGCGCCGCACTCGCCCGAGGCGCGCTTTTGAGCCGCCGCCTCGCGATGGGGCGTCGTTTGCGATGTCACGAACACCATCTGTCCGTTGAGATGCGATGGAGCTCCAAATTCACCTGTATTTTTTACGTATGATTATTTGAAGGTAAATGGTAAATAATTTCTTTAATACTTATATCGTTTACGTCGACTGGAATAGATAAGGATTTTAACCGTATTTAGTTAATGATAAGGTTCAATTTGCAGTGTTATAAAATTCACGTTTATAATTATTTGTACATTTACGTGATTTATTCAGGATTATGAACCTTACAGTTGTGGCATAGTGTTCAATTTATGATGATTTGAAATGTGGTCGAGTGTGTATAGTCGTCGGAGTCAAAGTATTTGAAAATTATGATACTACACGTTGTTGAAATTGATCCAAGTTAGGATTTATAGAATTTTTTTAAACGACTTAATACCTAATTGTTCAAGTGTTAAGATAGAAATTGCCTTGCGTAATTTGATCAAAAACGCGCTCGTTTTCAAATCGTTTAACACTATTTCTCAAGTTTAAAATAAAACGATGCAATTATTAAATTCCAATTTACGCAAGTACTGTATAGATATTTTATTATTGTTCAAATGAATTCGTCTCTAAAATGTCTGTAACGAAACCACCATCGTTGATAGAAGTTAAAGTATTTCCAAAGCATATCAAGTATTCCCAAATAAATATAAATGACATCGGAACACTTTATAAAAATAGTATTATGAACACATTTTGTTTGTCTTAAAATTAGTATCAAATTCTCCCATTTTACCATTTTACCATAAGAGGGGGGAAATTAGAATGAACACTCAGGTAAATGGTGTCAAGGTCATGATGTTAGTAATCACTCACCTAGAGAGAACATTAATGGTATAAACAGACATTATATGTCCTTTATAGAAAGGATGCAACGCAAAAATTGTACTCTTGGAAAATTAGGTTTATCACCTTAACTTTAAATTGAATTTCCCAATTTCTACAATATTGGCGTTTAAGGCTTTCTTCCTTTGAACTGTGTTTAAAATATGACAAATTAAAATTATGTTAATTTGTTATCAATAAACACGATGACTTTTAGTTTCTTTTCAAATATACTTAAAGTTTTATACAATTAAAAACATTAAAATTGTATTTCCATCATTATATGAAATAAATTAATATAAAAATTAAGTTTGGAACGATATTTCTTCCTGTACATAATTGTTATCTATTATATATGTATATATATGCTTAAATCAAACATACATACAAAATACAGGGCTGGAGCGTAAGTTCAGGGGGGCCCTGGGCTAATACTACTTAGAGGCCCACTTAAGACACACCTGAACATAGACTTGAATTCAATTAATTGAATGGGTTTGATTAATTGCAGGATTCGCAGGGCTGCAAACCATACGATCTGTTTAATTTAATATAATGATGGATTCTTTCGCATTATCGACTATTTTTGACTTTGACTTGAATTAGCTGGGGGCCCCTTGAATCCACGGGGCCCAGGGCTGAAGCCCAAGAAGCCATACGGTAGATCCGGCCCTGACAAAATGTATATCAAAAGTGTCGTCATAAAAGAAGTTTTTTCGCTTTAGTTCTCATTGGAATTTTTCCAAAAAATAAATGGATGTTGAGATTTCATCCAAATCAAAAACATATATTTTTGAAGTGAAGAGGCTTGCATTAAAGCAATGTAAATAATACGCAATGCTGATTAGTTGATGCACATGTAGCAGATGTTTGATGTATTTTTTTCACCAGATAAACACAAATTATTGTAATGAAAATTCAGCAACAAGCTCGCAATCTTCAGTTAATTGTAACCATGAATTGTAGTCTCGAAGTAGAGTATTAGTCATGCAAGGCTTTCTTTCAACTTCGGATCGCTAGCTTAGATCTATTCACTCACGAAGGCACGCACTCCACGTCAAATTATTGTCGACGTTCATTGTTATTCGTGAGTAACGCTCGTACTGTCAATAGTGTGCTTAAAGCGGCTAAGAGTAAAGACAGCAAAAAAATACGACTATATTTGTTGAGTTTATTTTATTAGAAATTAATATTTTTAAAGAAAGGGGGGGGGGGTACTCCCTGTTCGTGAGTGTGAGCGAATAGATCTATATCCTATTAACCGAATCTGCTACCGTTTCGATTTTGTTTGCATAATTTAGATGAAAATTAATCTAGAACACTTAAGCCACCGTATGCTTGTATTAAAGAAAATTATTCGATATGTATTTAATAAATCGAGAACATAATCACGCATTTTATAGGATAAGTACGATACGATGGAATTGAACGCTTATATCAACGGAATAAGGTGCACGTTAGCATCACTAATAGCTTTAGTAATCGCAATAAATTTCGATAATAATGCTCACAAGCGTCGCCTATACTTGCCTAGTTTATTTACGGTAGATTTAAATATAGATATAACTAAGGAAAAATATATTAGAAAACTAAATGAGTACACTTTAAATATAACTACTGATAATTGAGTTCCTGTAACCGCTCTCCGTCTCCAATATCAAATCAGCTCATTAATGATTAGATTATTTATAATAATTTTATTTTAAACAGATAAATAAAACATTAGTAAGTGTAATTACAAATTTAAAATACATAACTTTCATTCAAGGTTCATTCGTTCAAAGTGAAGTTAGCAACGAATGAATGATAAGTTACATATTTATAGATAGATAGATTATCTATCTATATATGCTCATTTTTATACACTAGCTGGAAGATTATATGTCTTAATAATGAAGTTAAAACAAATTATTTAAAAATGATGGTAAATTAAGGATTAGTAAGGCAGAATTACAAATATAAAATACAGAGGGACTGGCTTCATTCGTTTAACAAGGTTAGCAATGAATTAATATATTAATGAAGAAAAAAAATCGATTGAAACAGTAGAGTTAAAAAAACTGAACAGTTGTCTTTAAGACGGTGCCTAATATTTAAATATTAAAAAACCGTCATCTGTAAGCTTTTAATCGCAGTCTTAGGACATTTATTTTGATGACAAGCATGCTACTTGTAACCCTTGCTCTTTTCACTACGTCACTATAATAATAATACGTAAACTTAACGAATGTACGCGAGTACACTTTCTACATTCATGACATTTCTATTGCACTTCTTGTTCTAAGGTTTATATATTATTAATGTGAATTTATATAAATAATAATAAAATGTGATGTAGGGCAAGAAATACAGTAGATATCGCTAGGTAGCATAAGTGATAGCTTTGTAATTATTAAATACTTCAGACAAATTTCAATTACACGTATAAGAAATACGTTGAAATAATAAAATGCCCGTCAGAAGTGATAACTTAAAAAAAAGTCTATCCGATATACGGCTAGCGCTCTGAGTTAGAGTGAGAGGGAATGAACCTGCCTACTGCTGCCGTATGCGTAAGAGAAAGGGAAGCCAGACTGACTCGCCGTAACGCGTTACGTAACGAAGCGGTTTACCCTCCAAAAACAAGTTATCACTTTAAAAAAAAAGTATTCTCTGTTTTCGAACAGATTTAAACAATGTAATATCATGCTGCAACTTAACAGCGTTAATTTTACGTTGCGCCTATTAAAAATATTTCAGACAATCGCGCATCTGCTAGACAAGCGCGCTCTGCCTTAGTCTCTATTATGATCATAATTTTATATCACGTGTGAGAGTCTAGCGCTAGACTATAAATGTTTAAAATATTTAAAAAAAAATACTCATAATTTCGTAAGCCTTATTAATTTTCTGTACTTTTATACTTTCAGTATTATTTTAATATTTAGAAATTTACTTTTTAGCTAAAGGTTTAATGATTTACTGTAAACTTTTTAATTCGATATTTCCCTTTTTTTATCGTTTATTTCATAACTGTGAAGGTATTTATTTATAAGTTCTTTTATAAAATATTTATCTTTGTCATAGAAATACATACCATTGAACCGTTATATACAAACAGCGCTGGCTTTAGAGGTAAAATTGTAAGGTAGTCCGACGTTTAGAAACTGTAATAGATAGAGAAAATACTATCAGTACCTGTAATTTTGTATGTCAGTCGCGAGGCTGACGGAGGCTAACTATTCGGGGGCCGCGGTGGTTTAAATCGGTCAGGGCGACATCATAACATATTAACTAGCGACGCCCCCTGGCCTGTCTTTGTACTTCTATTGCCGTTTCGCCATCAAAGGCCATGACCACGTCATCTGCGAATGCTTGCGCATAGTATCCTTCACTCTCCAGGCTTTGGAATAGTGGGTTCAGCATGATATTCCATAAAATGGTTCCGCCTATCGAATCCTGGACGCATCCCTTGTTGGTTGTTTTTGTATATTTCTCACCGCTATGCCTAACTGTTACTCTTCGGTGTTGAAGATAACTGTCTATCACCTTTCTAATATTTATTGGACAGTTTCCTTCTGCCAGTTGAAGCTTTATTGCAGGCCACCATGCGCTGTCGAAGGCGCCCTCTATATCCAATGACACTATTGTGATGATTTTCTTTTCTTGAAGTTTCTTGTCGACATGGTGGACAAGTTTATAGAGGGCGTCTTCGCAGCTCCGTTGTAGCATAAAGCCGAATTGGTTCGGGTTCAGTCCAGGTAATAGGTGGTATTTCAGTCTGGCAAGTATCATTTTCTCGTATACTTTTCCTAGTACGGGTAACAGTCCAATGGGGCGGTAGGATTTTGGGGTCGAATACTTATCCTTTCCTGGTTTCCTAAGGATTATGATTGTGGCCTCTTTCCCTGCAGTTGGAAAGTAATGTGATTTAAGGCATTTATTTGTTATGTCCAGGAAAAGAGTCGGTTCATTTCTAATGACCTGGCAGCATATGTCACAGGTGAAGCCGTCGGCACCAGGGGCTTTTTTTGGGTTAAATGAGTTTATTGCATTATAGTGTTCTGTTTGGGTGAACGGTGGGTCTTGTACTTCTCCATCCCGTTCCTCATTCAATTTTTGCGCAAGAATTCGTTTCTCTCTGTGTACTGGGTTGTCGTTTACTTCCAGGTCTTCAGGATAGAAAGTTTCCGCCAGTAGTCTCACCGATTCCTTCGCATCCAAAGTCTTGCCATTCTCCTCCAACAGTAGATCCTCTTCCTTTTAACCGTTCTCCCGATTACCCTGTAAATCCCATCCCATAGCGTTTCTTTGTCTTGTGCTTTGCAGAACTCCTTCCAGCTGTCGATCTGTGCCTTTTTCGCGGCTAATTCTTACTCTTCTTTATGTTTTCTGTATTCTTCGTAGACTTTGGTTTTTCTTTTCGGTGCGGCGTTCCTGATCCTGCGTTTCCTGGTGGTGACTTCTTGCTTCATCCTCGCAAGCTCCTCCGTCCACCAAGGCAAGGTAAGTGTCTCGATATTTTTCTTTTTTGGTATGGTTCTATTGCAGGTTTCCGTTATAGCGATATTGTAGTTAGTAATGAATTGGTCTAATGTGTTTATTTTCTGGATTTCATTCTCTGTGAGTTTAAATTCAATTTTGAGTTGGTTGAGTTTCTCATGAAACTCATCCCATTTTGCTTTTCTCGTGTTGTATATTCTCGTGGTTCGTATGACACTTACTCCCTTTGACTTTTCCAGTTTGACGCAAAAACTAATTCCGTTGTGGTCAGAGCTTGTTAGATTCTCGACCACTTTCCAGTCCTCCACCAAGTCCAGCAGGTCAGTGACTCCGAAACATACAATAAAGGTCGAATTTTGGAACAATTAGAAAAAAAGAACCGTTTAATAGACGAGAATAGCAAAAAAATAGATGAACTAAAAGACAAAATGGAGCAACAACATCAAATAATAACTGGCAAAACATACGCTGAAATATTAACGGCCCGCCCCACACAGCGTTCTCCCCCAAAAAATATACTACACACAGTAGTCGTTACATAACAGGACGAAGGGGATACAGGAGAACAAGTCTTAACAAAAGTAAGAGAGGCAGTAGACGCAAAAGAAGGGTGGATAAACGTAGAAAGGACCAGAAAAGGAAAAGATAGGAAAGTTATAATGAGCTGCAGATTGGAAGGGGACAGACGGAAGATGAAGCAGAAACTGGAGAGTGCGGCCAAGAATTTCCTCATAGAAGAAGTAGAAAATAAGGACCATCTCCTGATGCTGAGGGACGTCCTCTCTGTCAACACCGACGAGGACATCCTGTAAGCATTCAGAAAACAAAACCGAGGACTATTCCACGACGTTAGTGCCGCAGAAGACAGGATCGACATCAAATATATACGTAAGGCAAGGAATCCACTCACCAGCCACGTCATCATCAGCACCTCACCCACCATATGGAAGAGAGCTATTGAAGTAGGTGCTGTATACTTAAACCTGCAGCGGATCTGGGTGGTCGATCAGGCGCCACTGATACAGTGCACGCGCTGCTTGGGCTATGGTCATAGTAAGAGATTCTGCTCCGAAACATCTGATCGCTGCAGCCACTGCGGAGGAACCCATCTTAGGGAGGATGCCCCGAGTGGAAGACCGGAAGTGAACAGGCTTGTCTTAATTGTAGTGCAGCCAAACAAGAAAACTGTGGTCATAACGCGTTCAGCACAGATTGCCCAATTCGCAAGAAGAGAGATGCAATAGCAAGGATGTCGGTGGCGTATTGCTAAGGGCACCCTAAATGAAAACACAGGATACTATGTGCTCCAGAGCAACTTGCAACGTAAAAAGCTAGCTACCGAAGAGATACTAATAGAAGCAACAAAAAGGAAAGCAGCGTAAGCGCTGCTACAAGAACCGTACGTGGGCGGATCCGGCCGGATGAGGGCATATCGTGGGGCCAAATCTACCAAAACACTGGAGAAGGCCCAATAAAAGCGGCAATTGCAATCTTTGACCCACGAATAGACATAATACATTACATATAGTTCTGGCTGCTGGTTGTAGGAGTTGGGCTTCGTTCAACAGTCTCTAAATTATGTTGCATGTCGGTATCTACGTTTGCTGCAGGCGGATCTGCATCCAAGTCAGGGTCAGCGGGAAAATTACCTACATCCTCTTCATCTTCTAGGTCCATCAGACGATCTCTTGTGCTCGAATAATAGTCTATGTCATCGTCATTGTCGGTGGAATCGTCTTCAGAAATTTCACCATTTTCTAACCGCCTCAATATGCTCTCAATCTCTTCTGGTCGCATTTTTGATAACTTTCTATAATAAAATAAAAATAAAAGTAATCCCAACACCAAGCCATGCAGAAAAATAATGAAACGGAAGTTCAAAAAGTTTTTATAGCTAAAGAATTAGTAGGTAGGTTATGTAGGGCGGCATGTATCAAAATTGATACTCACAAAAATAGCACTAGTTTCTTCAAGTAAATCATGCACTCGCAAAAAATAATTAAATCTTAGCGAAAATAATATATTCACTTACCTCAAAAGTATTTATATTCTTCAGAAAAATAAAATATATCAAATTTGTATTCAACAAAACTTTTAGTGAAATGTGTTTACTTGTTCACTTTGCCGCGCAAGTAATATGTCATAGATAAAATATAATAATAATGACATTTGATTTTTTTTTAATTTCGTTGGAAAGAATATTATACAACAGTAAAATACGTACAGCCAACCTTTAAAAAAAAACTAATAGTAATGTGAACATTCGGTTTAAAAGTTTGGTATCAAAGTTGAAACACTAGGTTATTAAGGGTTAATCTATTAGATAAGATATATATAAAATTTTTTAGAACAACCCTTGATTTATGGGGTGCGATAAACACGTTTCTTAACCTTATATTTAAAAAAAAAATTATTAAAACTGCTATTAAAATACTACAAAAAATTTGGTGGCTTAAACTATTCTGAAATTTTGCACCAAGCTAGATCTTAATAAACTATATAGAACGTAATAAAATTTGGGGAGGGTCGTCGCTTTACTTTTTTCATTAAGAATTTTTGAATTTAGGTAATTCTTTAAAAATCAATTTTCACCGGAACCACTAGCCTTAGAAATGTGTTTTATGCACCGTTGGAATGATCTCTCCGCGCAGCATCCGGTGAGGTGGTCAGCTCCCCCCTAACCCCGCTGGATCCACGACCTCGTGGCCACGCGGTCAAGGGTTTTTCTTTAATTTCTTCGCGATTTATAGCCGGAAAAATCCGGCTGAGGTATCAAATTAAAGGGCTTTCAGAGCCGCGTCTAGTGATGTAAAAATATCGATAGGTTGCCGATCGCGTTTAAGCAGCGTTTCAATTTAAAGTTTTTTAGAATCACAATTTTCACTTTAAAAAAAAAATTTTAAAAATTCTTCTCGCTCGGGGCGTTTAAGCCAGTGCTGTCTCAAGAATAATAAATTCTCATTGAAAATTAATTCGATAAGTCAATTTTGGTTTAAAACATATCCATGTGTCATAATTTCATATGATTTAAAAAAGTTTACCAATTGATTACAATTGTAATTTTGATACTGAATTTTCTATTAGGAAATATGCTTTAAAAAAAATATATAATATTTGAGATGAAAACTAACTTCATAGGAAACTTTATTTGTTTGTTACATATAAAATCGGATCTCATCGAATAATAAGCAATAATTAAATTATATAGTAATCTGTTGCAAACTAGAATATTATAAGGTTCTATACATGACAAAATTATTGCCAGGGCCGGATTTAGAAGTCTAATATAACTAATTATTTTCCAAATAAACTTAAAAACATTAACGCCTTAACTATATAAAAATATGAATTAAAAATAGTTACTGTACAAATTGTGATAAGAATGTTAGCAGCAATCGCAATTCTCGTCCTGTTTTTAATTTAATTTAATCCTTTTAACAAACACATAGAATTAACTTATTTGTGTTTTACTGTGCATTGTATAATGAATGTATTAAATCGTTAGATTTTGTAGTCGGGGAAGCCCCGGGGGTGTATCGCCAGATCTCCTAAATCCGGTCCTGATAATTGCACTTCTATTTAAATATTTACTACAAGTAAGATCACCTCAGTTATTATTTTATATTGTAAATTTTACATAATAAGATGACAAGTACTAATCGAACATTTTGCGTTATTCGCAAACCAGTGTGGGTTGCACCTCTCAGTCATCACATTCTAACTGCAATACTTAGTGTTTTTCTCACTCACTCAGTCTATCCGGATATATTTTTTAATTAAAATTAAATTTTATACGGCACTGACATTACGTATAGAGCATAAAAATGTTTTACATATATTTTATTCAAATAACTTAATGCCTATGGATTATGCTAATTATGAAACAAATTAATATCATTTTCAATCTGTTATTATAATTTAATACTAAGCAAATATTATTTTAAAGTACAAATAAATTGGTTTTTCTATTATTTTTTTTTTTAATTGTCTTCCATATAATGTTTTAGTGTACTCGTAATAACGACGTTTAATCTGAAATAAATATTTTAAAAATCGAAACATTTATGTATATAGAATTAAGTATATAATAGATATAATTAAAGTTTTGAATATATTTCTTAATTTAAATGTTAATATGAAACAGTTGCAATATTAAATCACGACATTCCATAGGCATAATAGAAGGATCTATTTATTATTACTTACTAAATATTATGACATGTTCAATTATGTATTGTTTTAGTGTTGCCTAATACTACACTACCTAAATGTGAAATGTGAAAGAAGATTCAGTCAATATATTAAGAGATATATTCAAAACACTTTTAACTTAATCGATACGAAGAAGGAAATCAATTGTTAACTATTAAGTAAAATAAGATACATTTAATGTTCTAATACACCTGTTGAGCGAAGCGCGATGTATATGCTACGACCACACCTGTGCCTCGTTATGGCAGTATTTATTTTAATTGGGGTCGTGTTGTATTTGATAGATAAAGCTAATACTAAAACTAAACTGAATATTTCAAAGTAGCGTCGTTAAAATGCTTCTTAAATTTTTTATCCATTTTTTGGTGGTAGGTTTTGATAGTATGACGGTAGGGTTTTGTGCTCCCTTTGGTTAGATACCGCCCTGCTATTCTACTTCCAAAAAGTAATATGTACTTAGTATTGTTTTTTTTTCTGGGTTGGAGGAGCTAGAGTTACTACAGGCACAAGGTTCGTGTACGTGCACGATATAAAGGATTGGTTAATATTTTCTTACAGACATGCCCATTTGAGTGAAACTGTAGTTGTATAAAAGAAACATAATATTTTATGAGACGATTATTCTTAAAAGCATTAATAACAATGAAAAATATCGAATATTTCTATATTTTAGTATTGCCAGTAAAATAATTGTAATTTATTGTATTTACTTTTCAGTATGTCTCAAAGATTCTAAGTTCTCATTGTCTCTTTGTGACACAGGTGTGATCGTAGCTTTAAAGGCAATGCTTTTCCATGTGTGTTCCCTAATTGTAAGGTTCGCTTCATACGCTTTTTAGATTGTGCTAACACAAATTGTGATTGAAAAGTGGATGCTTTTCTTATATATTAGTTTTTGTAAAGTAATTTGATGGTTACTGGAGGTGGACGATTATGAAGCGTATTGAAAATTTATTTTTCAAAATTATGATTTACTTTGCTTTGCTAATTTTGATGCCGACAACGTATCTGCAAGCCCCCCGGTGTTGCAGATGTCCACGGGCAGTGGTAGTCACTTTCCATCAGGTGAGCCTCCTGCTCGTTTGACACTATCATGTATAAAAAAAAGAACTTTTTGCATTTACAATAAATAGTACCCTTTTTGTATGGAATTGACTCTAGATGTTTTTTTTAAACTATGTCTCTGCTTAAACTGTTTGATTTTTATAATTTACATAGTAATAAATAAATAATAAATGTTTTATACTTTCATATGATTTGAAATAGTTTACCGTTATGAGTTAATAAAGTTTTTTATTGAAAAATATTTATAAATATATCATTCGGGTGGCACCGTTGTCGCTTCTACTGACAGCGTTTATATTTATCTGTTTCTGTAATCGGTACAGTTTATAACGGTACAATTGAGTTTAATACCGAAGGAAAAACAATTATTTATTTTACTCTATATATAAAAAAACGTACCTTACGTTTTTTATATTAAATATTCATAATCGTCCACTTTGAAATTGATTATTTATAAAGAATAAATATATTTTCATCCATGACATGGCTGTGATGCCAAAATTACTAATATAATATGTATTCATTGTTATTATTATTGCGACTGTGTTTATTTTTATAATTTGCAATTGACATAGCTGTGTGAGTTTTGATGTATTTTCAAGCCATTTAAGTGATGTAAGTACGGCTTCCTATTTAATTCAATAGAGTAGTAATTTTATAAGTTAGACATATCCCGATAAGTTACAATACTTAGAAGTATTCTAAGCAATACAATACGATAAGGCTGCGAAGCTAACAACCTACTGTATGTAATATATATTATGAGCATTGCATGAACACGCACACGTTTACGAACGTATTTACTTTTCTCTGTGTGCGTATATGTGTAAATTGCAGTGGGTTTAAATTCAAAACAAGGTTTCTGTATGTCTATAGTGAACAGTTTCGCTAGATGGCGCTAATTTCAATCAATACCTTTGTTTCATTTACATCAAAAAAATGATTAGATCGGCCTATACGGTAAGTCAAAAAATAATATTGCCAGGTGTAATATATTATTTACAATTTATTATATTCGTGACTAATTCGAAAAACATTTCGTTTCATATGTTTTGAATGAGATATAAATTTGTATTTAATTGATAAAATAATGTTTAATGATACGCGAAAATAGGTTTAATGTGTTATTATTTTCGCCGTTGTGATATTACTCTGTACAAACGTTAGCCATAATACAGTAGATTAGAATATAACATTCATATGTTGTGTACATATTGAGTTGAATGACTTGCCTTCAGATGAATAAATATAAACATGTAGTTAACTGTTGTTTTATTTCGTCCCTTTGAGACCTAACCAACCTATTTATAAGTATATGTGATACTACTTGGTACCTTTTTGTTCACTGGAAAAACGCCTACGCGTTTCCCCCACGTGAAATAAATTGAAGGACACCGAGTACTCTAGTACACCGGAATACCCACTAAAAAACCACCGGGGTCTCTTTCGCATATTACCGTGACAAAAAGTACGTACGTCTAGGTAGGTACCAGAATTACTTATTCTACCGCCCAACAGCAATAATCAGTAATGTTCCAGTTTGAAGGGTGAGGGATCCAGTGTAACTACAAGCATTAGATATTATAGATTATAGTGGCTCATTAGACTTGTAAGAAATGGTCTATGATGGTGACCACTTACCGACAGGTGGCTCAATACCCCGTCTAAATATACTATAAAAATATGATTAATAACGAGAATTTCACATGAATGTGGCTCCTGGCCTTGTAACGATAATCGCCACCCGATATTGTGTGCCCTTTAATATAAAACTAACATCTATCTGGACAATTTTTACAATATACAGCTAAAGTTTTTATAGTTTTGTTCTGAACCGTATTGTACGGTTTACATGTAAGCAATTGTAGCGTTGTAATTAATGAAATTCAAGTATTATAAAAGGTAATTGCGAATTAGATTTGATGAACTTTTGGCACAGAAGTAGTACTCAGGCTAACAGACAGTCTGTTAGCCTTATCTATATATTTTCAAATGGAAGTAATAAATATCTTAATTGATATTATTTTGTACATCTTTAACTGTATAGCATAAAATATACAAAAAAAATCGACCAATCAAATTTTGATACTCACTTTTAATGAATTCAAAATTGCAAATTCTATCGATTCGCTTATAACCAGTTTTTATTAAATAATTTAACGGCAACAAATTTAAAATTCGAATCGACAACCATTGACGATTTAATCATATCCATAAACTCCATTTAAATAAAAGTATGCTCATGTTAATAAAGTAAGAAAAATAAGGGACTGTAAATCTCCCACTGTTGGGCTAAGACTTCCTCTCCCTTCGAGAAAGTTTAGAGCTTTTTTTATGTAATAGGTTGGGGGGCCAGTTGGCCACCTGATGGTGATGGTAAGTGGTCACCACCACCCATAGACATCGATGCTAAGACATAATAACTATTCCTTACATACACCAATGTACCACCAAGCTTGAGAACTAAGATGTTATGTCCCTTGTGCCTGTAGTCACACTGCTGTTCGACGTTAGAATAACTGATGGTGGTACTGTCCAGACGGGCTAGCACAAAGCCCTAAAAGTAAAGTTTGTAAAATAAACCACAAAAAATATTTCGCATTTCTTTATTCATTACTACACTTGTTACAACAGAGTAATTACACGGACGGCAAATACATTGACGTAGAACGAAACAGCTAATAAATTAAATTAACAATAAACACATCGATTGATTCAACAGCGACAACAATTTTACTGTGACAACACTGCCATTAATTTAACTCCTCATTTTGTATTAAAGCATTAAATTGCATTTCAAAAGTATAACTAAAATAAGACAGTGTTATAGAATTTTATGAAAAACAAAGATATAAAATCGATTCAAAATTAAAATTGACGAAAGAATTTTAATACAATATCATTACATATTTTATTATTAATAAATAATTATAATTCGGTAGAGATGAATGAGTTAATCAAGCTGTGCTAAATTATTTTGTGACGTGTGAGGGATTGTTTTATCAACAACACTGCGTTATCAGCATTGTGTTATTAATATGATATTATTGAGAAATAAGTACTGTGCCTTACTTTTTGTAATAAACTCTTTTCCAGTTTCTTTAATATAATTTACCTGCATCCCGAAATAATTAAGAACATAGAATTAGAATTTATGTATAACTGAATGTTATATAACAATTCATTTACTTTTTTAGTTCCTAAACTTTTTCTTCCTCAATACTCAAAGTTTACGGTATCCATTTTAAGTAATAAAGATATTGTTATGATCTTCTTTGGTATAAAAAAAAAAACGAATAATGTCTTGTTAGTGTCGTTCCAATTCATAATCACTCTACCAATGTCACAAGTAACAAATATATAACAACTTTACTTGTCATAGAACAAACGCAATGAAAGTTGAACGGTTGAGAACAATTACATCAAATTGATGACGTCACTAAATATTATAATTATTGTAAATGTCTTAGGGGAGAATCAGGAAGCAAATTTCGAAATATGGCCGCCTTCTCAAAAGACACGAGAATAATTCTCATGTCAATCATTTCAATTTTCGAATAACCTATATTTTAAATACCTTACAATGACGTTTGTTTTTTTTTTCAAAACGCGCAAACGCCTACGTCTTACTAAAACTTAATACAATAATACCTATAAAACTATCACAATAAATTCACTATTTGAGCATGTAATTGCATTAATTTATGTTTCATTACAATTTAGATACAATTTGCGAATATAACTTAAGATTAGAAATAAATGTATTTTTCTTTGGAAAATAAATAGTCTTATCATGTACTATTTACAGTTAGTGTACAATTGCAAAAAAAGTACATAATTTTACATAAATATACATATTTTTTAATTAATTTGTTTTTAATACTGAATGACATTAAAGAATTTTACATAAAGATTTTTACTTTTTATATTAATATACTTTGGAATTGTTACATTTCGAATTACAGATAAAAAAAACATCTGTCAAAATCCGTGTGACAGACGTTCGCACCGTAATATTATAGTTTGTTTTTGTATAGAACTATTGAAATCATAGTCAATGTCCAATTTAATTCGTAAGAAAAGACTGACGTTTAATAATTATAGATAAAATAATATCCAAATCGTGTAACTTTAAAATGTACATGCACATATTAGACGGTCCCAAACATATTATTAATAATTTTTGAAAAATATATAAATTGTTTAATATATTAAAAGATTATATATCTTTTAACATAAAATATTGAAACAAAAGCAAGCTGAAATGATTCATAATAATTTAACAAGCAATACATTCATATCTACAATTACGAATACCGAATACGAACGCACTATCTTGACATTAACATCATAAAAAAACAAAAAAACACAAACCATTAAATAATATTTTGGTCGAAATCTTTGTACAATTTCATTCTCCAATCAACCTAAACAATTAAATTATATAAAATTAATCATTTAAACTAAATATTTTCATAACACAGTATAGTTTCTTAAATTAAATTAAATTTGTACAAAATAAATAAACACCTTTAAAACTATGAGCATCTGCAAAAAAATATGTTTTCAAATGTATTAATGATTATGTTCGAGGTTTGGACTTGCAATCGAGACGGGGAAGGGGGGGTTAGATGTAAGGTATGAATATTAATCGATACAAGATAAGAGGGAGAAGGGGACTGTGACTAGAGATAGAGATGAATGAGATTTAAAATCAAACTATTATGATGGTAAAGAGATTTTAAAAAAATCCAATTTACACTGAACATAATAAATAAACTATATTTACAGAAATAATGTACTCGTAAGCCTCATGATCAAAATTGTGCGTACTCATTACCAACTAGAGAATATTAACATTTTAATAATTCAAAAATAACTAATTTACTTAAATCTAAAAACATTATGCGAGTCAACAAGTGTTTTTATATCATAACAAAGCTTCATTAATCATCGAACAGTTATAATTGTCCATATCTTTAAACTTATCCTAATTATTTATAATTTAACTGTCAAATACATAATTTTCTTTACAAACTTTGGCACTATAAATACTATAGAGGGTCGCGCTAATCCATCACTATACGGAACCGACCTCGAGATAAAGGGAAATTTGTTTTATCGATTTTTTTCTTGAACCACGATAGTTTTTTCATGACTTACAAAATATAATCTTAGAATGCCATATTTAAAAAAAGTTTAACTAAAAGAATATTTGATGAAATGTCAAAGACAACTGACATTAAAATCGGTAACTGTCAAGAGTGTCATAAATTTGACAGTCTGACAACGATCTGTATTAAAAGTGTTGAACACAATCAAAATTATTTGACAGGGCTGAACATATTGTTATCTCTTTCGCCGACACTGTGAGTATCATATTATTATCTCTTTCACACTTAACGCAAGTTATTTAAGCCTGTCAAATAAGTTCAGAATCTACGACACGTTACAGTCATATCTATGGGAACTTTAGTAGCTTAGAGTATAATAAGCATGCTTTAGAGCGCGCGCTACAGAACACGTAGGTAAAAGTCGACATTTCAACATCTGTTTTACTTGAGGGCGTGAGCAATTGCGCCGACCGAAAATTGTTATTTTAGAAGCACAACGAATTGACAGCGATATCCGCGCCCTATAACTTACTTATTATTACTCTATGGATTGTAGAAAATACCCAAAAATATAGACATGACATACGCGTCACGTGATCAAAGATTGACAAACCGTAGACGATAGAAATCGCTTCAACTCGAATCTAATGCTTAGCCACTGGCTCTTGAAAGTCATCGTACGATATCAGTCGAAGATCTAAGCATCTTAAAATAAACCTTGTGACTTTGGAATCGGAAAGAAACTTAACGCGACCGCACTATTTACAATTAGCGATTATAAAGAATTACAAAAATTACTCGTCGTATAAAAACAAATATAGCTTCAATGTATGCATTTCGTAAAATATATATTTAAAGCAACAATTTCACTGCACAAGCGGAATTATCTTATTATTAAACAAGTCGCGACTGTCTGTACGAAAGGTCGTATGTAACATTGAATTGCAATACAAAAATGTAAGGTCGTATATTACAGTATTTTGTATCTATAACATTGAGTTACGTCGTACATTAATTAATATTCAAAAAAGCAGAAACGAAGATAACTTATATTATATAAAAATTAAAACTAAAAAGTCTTGTACTATCCTTTTGAAATATTTAATAATGTATATATGTATTAGGTATAAATTTAGATTTGTATATATGTCCGTTTGTAAGTCAACGGACCGCATCACTTCCCCAGAATATATATTTAAATTTAAACCGAGAGGGGTTTAATTTTTTTTGCAGATGTTAGGCATGTACTGTAGCCCTACACGATTTTCTGTATTGTTTATTATGTGGCTTACAATGAAGTGTATTAAAAACAATGTCCAAACTGCTATTAAAAAATTTCGATTTTTTACAACAAAAAAAAAAGTTTAATTTATATGATATAAAACCGTATACAAAAGAGACAATGAGAAAGAGAAGGAAAGATCGTCTGTACGCGTCACTCTGTAGGACGCGGTTACGTTCGAAACGGCAATTCAAATTCAACGCACATACGACCTTTTAGACAAACATCGTCGAAATATACTTGAAAGCTACAAACGACCGTATCTTACGACTAATTTTTTAATAGTAATACTTTTTGGAATGTCGCGTTCACGAGAGTCATTATACTTACAAACAATACAACTGACCATTAACACGGAACATGGAATCATTCGGAGTTCCTCTTCAACATTACTTCGGTCAATCTTCTTTACGAGTCGTGTTAAAGTCTGGTAGCGCTCAGCCGCGTTATTCTATGTCCTGTAACGACAAAATCAAAACATAAAACATATTGTCATCTCTTTCTTACGTGATGAAAATATCACATTGTCATCTCTTTCGTACGTAATGTGTTTCAAATAAGTTCATTATCGACTAAAATCGAGTATAAATAAGCATGCTTAAGAGCATGTGACTGAGTGAGAACCGAGAACATTTTTTTATTTAATTTACAATTCGATAGTCGACTGGTGGATGGTTATTGTCACCAGTTAGTCGTTTAGTATGAGTTGGGGGTGAGGGATGGGGAGGGGGGGGGGGTGAAGAGCTGAGAGTAACCTTTGATGATTATGTCATAGCAGTCTTTAAGCTCACAAGTCACATGATGATAGTGCCACTTCTTGCACATAACAATCAGAACACTACGACAGGCCCGCAGCGGTATCAAAGGGCGTGTGGTGACGCTGCTCACCGGCTAGCGGCTCAGCGTGCACAGGGGTCAGGGCACGGCGGCAGGCTGCTTGCAGTGCCGGCAGGTGGTCATGCAGCTGGAGTAGCGCTCCACCTGGAAGGCGGCGCTGTCGACACCGAACTGACTGCGCGCCAGCTGCTGGCAACTGTGGAGGACGGACTCCCAGTCGGCCAGTTCGTCTGAAAATACATAGACCATATTGGGACCATATGGCCTCATTTCAAATTATACGAGAGCTTCGTATTTAAATAAATTAGCGTACCGATTGCGACGTGTGCTGTCAAAACGGTGTGGTGGGTCGACAGAGCCCACGCATGGACGGAATGAACGTGCCGCACACCGTTCACGGCCGACAGTGAGGCCACACACTCTCTATACCTGATAAAAATAATTCATAACTAATTTTACAAATATAATGAAGACCTTCACAAAGTGTCGATACATATGTATATTATATTATTTCGCTAACGCTACCCGTGTTACACAAGTAAAACGAGTCTCGCGCAGTAAGAGGGCGGGGGGGGGGGGGTATAGTGTACGCACCGGAAGTGCGCGGGCACGGCCTGCATGAGCATCGCGAGCGCGTCGCGCACCACGCGCGCCGACGTGAGCAGCACCAGCACGCCGAACACGAACGTGCACACCGGGTCCACCACCTTCGCGTCGGGCTGCGCACGCGCGAGACGGTTAAAGTTATTAACATTATTCTAGTGCACGTTTGCAATCCTTTACAAATAAACATTTGCAGTGGGACACCCGGCTGGAACGAAGTTGCCTTCGCTAAATGTCGTGTATTAAATGGCAATGGCAACACTGTTGTTCAAAATCCAGAGTGAATTAAAAATAGACTCAAATGATATTATATAAAACCGTATTCAATAAGGAGAGACAGAAAGAGAAGGAGAGGGAAAAGTTGGAGGGGGTAAAGGACTTCGCTCCAAACAGAAAAAGGAAATTTAAATCAAGATTCAATTTTAAGTACTAATTGAGTGCAAAAACTCAATTCCTGTTTTTTTTTAAGCGTGATGTTGTTAAAGTCGAGTCCAGATATGCAAAATTAATTTCTTACATATATTTTGATGAGAACAGCAGCGAGCAGAACCCCGCAGCTCTGGATGAGGTCACCGATCACGTGGATTAAGGCGGCGCGGAGATTGATATTCCTGGAGACGAAAGAGTTGAGATTTCGAATGAACTGCCTAACAAAAATACTATTGTAACTAAGAGTTTCTGTTTTTAAGATAAATCGACTTAGTTAAATTTTAATCCAAGGCGCAGGGAGTGCAATAAAACGGGCATCTCGCCAAGACGGTCAAGTCTTAGATCATAGACGAGACGCCCCAGGTATCTTCAAAATATTTTTGGGGGGAGGGAAGACCACCTGGACACTGCTTGTACCCTGTTCTTGTATATTTTTTATGCTTAATTTAGAGACACGACCTTCAGTGCGTATTTAGAGCGTGTAGGATGTTTGTATAAATATTGGACAACTTCACACACATCACTCTGATCCCAATGTAAGCAGCTAAAGCACTTGTGTTAAGGAAAATCAGAAGTAACGACGGTACCACAAACGCCCAGATCCAAGACAACATAGAAAACTAATTAACTTTTTCTACATCGACTCGGCCGGGATCCGAACCCGGGAATGACGTACCCATGAAAACCGGTGTACACACTACTCGACCTCGGAGGTCGGACCGCGTGTCTATTTAACACCAACTACTTATAATCTATTTTAATATTTGATTCTCAAGCTGGGAGTTTTATTATTATTCTGTATACGATAACAAGGGAAGAAATATTGCTAAAAATTACTAAATAGTCGTTGATTTTCTTGCATATGCATTTACTCGTAAATTATAAAGATGTGAGTGATACTTTAATACAAGAAAAAAAAAAGCTTTGGAGTTTCACATAGCTTTTAATAGCTCGATGTTTATGATTTATCGTAGAAGATTTTGAAAAAAAATAATTTAACGATGTACGGGTTTTGCTTGTTCACTTTTTAATACGCAGTATAGACAGACGGGCGACCGACCTGGCGGCGGAGCCGGCCACGTGCGCGTCGGCGGCGGCGAGGTCCTTCATGCCGTAGTCGCCGTAGTCGCCGTTGGCGAGCGCGCCGTTGGCGGCCGCCGCGCGCCCGAACAGCGGCCGCCGCGCGCCGTGCGCGTGCGAGCACGCCGCGCCGCCGTGCGAGTGGTGGTGCGCTGCGGGCAACGGTCGGCGAGGTGTTAGGGCCTCGCTATATGCCACCACCAGGCAGAGGCCTTTTTGGTATTGACGTTTTGAGCATATACGCCAGCGCACTCTTTTAATTTTTTGAAGTATTAAACAACTACGTAATAAAAATAAAAACTATTGTTCTTCAATAGAATTAGCCTTATTTGTATAAATATAAGTGAAATGCCACTGACTCACGAGAGCGCCGAAATTATAGATCCGTCTAACTTGAAATTTAGCATAGTTACTCTTTTCACGACATAGACGCTCACTAAGAAAAGTTTTCAAGAAATTTCAACTTCAAGGAATGTATCATTGCTACGCGCACGAAGTTTGGACGGACAACCATTTATTTAATAAAGTCAATTATAATTTATACAAGAATGTGTGTGTAAATATTCTATAATTGTATTTAAATGGTTACCGAGTAGGACTCGAAGTCCCGATTAACATTACAATAGTATTGACGGGCTTACAACTCACCGATGTCGGACGCGCAGCCGTGCAGCACGAGCGCCAGCACCACGTTGAAAGCCACGCCGCAGCCCGACACGATCATCATCATGTCGGGCTCGATCTGGTAGTCGCCGGTGTGGATACGCAGCGCCGCCACGTACACGAACACTCCCGTCAGCACCCAGATCAGGAGGACAGAGGTCATCGCGCCCAATACCTCTGTCAATTTTTATCAATACATGTTAAAATTGTGTGTATTTCATGTGTTGTGTTATAAATAAAAATATATTAATCATAATTTCTTAGTAGGGCGCAATATAGCTGAGTTATTAGCAAATCGCATTAAATACGTAAGATTCTAACCTAAGCCTAAGTCTGAGGCTTGTTTATCTTTTTTCCTACTTCAATCGGAATTAGCTATATATGTGTCTCAAACAATCAAACAAAAAAAAAAAAGACCTTAAACTGGATTATGATATTTATCATACATATCAGTCTATGATGAGATGATGTACTTAATATAATAAATATTTCAAAAAGATATAGATAACATATAATCTAGCCCGTGTTGTATGTAATGATAACATGAACTGATAAGAAACAATACGTGACTTTTTACAACAATATTGCTAACGACCCATTGAAAAAACGAGAGGAGTTCTGGGAATCCCGGTTGGAACAAAGATGATTTTGCTTAGTATTACCTATTTAATAGCAGACCATGAATGTCTAACGATTATAACGGTAAATATTAGAAAGAGACAGAGGTAAAGGAAAGAGAGGGAAAGGTCACCTGGAGGGTACAATCATTCCTGTCAGTTCACTCTACTGTGAACCGCTTAAAAGAACTCCGTCGCACTGAAAACGCGGACGGATGGGTCGAATACGTGTTACCTTGTCCAAAGCGTTGGCGATGCTGAGCCAATACATTGGCAACAAAGTTACGAATGGCAAACGAATTGGAGATACTTTTGGGTGTAAAACGAGTTGTACTTCTTATTAAATGTTGAAAATACTGTCGTAAAGAACACGATATAGACGTTAGATTTAAATGTATTGGAATTGTTCGAAATGCATTTTGCGTCGAATCGGCGTAATGTGCGAAGACCTTCAGAAATCTGGTAAGCGCAAGCGTCACCCATTCATACTAATTCACGCCAAAGTCAAAAATCATATTGATTACATACAAAGGTCTTTATCTACAACAGGTTAGGAACCGAAACCCAGTAAGTCAAGGACGGTTGCGTAAGGTGACCTCGTTCTTCCATAAAATCTTTAAGTCTAGTAAATATAATCTAAAATTATTTGTTTAGAACAAGTGTCTGTTTTAGTTCCTAAATATTTTTGTATTTGACAATTAAACGAAGCCTGAAAATCAAACGAACTGTCCACAATGATCAGAACATAACATATTTATAATACATTTATGATAAAGTACACAGTTGGTAAATATATTGTCGATACAATACACGATTCGATGAATTCAGTGATTCTAGTTGACTCTAAGAATAAGTTAATGAGGTTATAGGTTGAGACGGTCCTTCATTAGGGAATAGATCTTATGTTGAAACTGTTAAAGTTTAATTTCTTTACCAGCTCTCCTATAGCCATAGGACATATTGGCGTTAGGCTGTCTCCCAGCGCAGCGGAAAGCGAGTATCGCAAGCGCAAAGCCACCGCAGTCGCTCAACATATGCGCCGCATCGCTCATCACAGACAGGCTGCCTGCCAAGTAACCACCGACCAGCTCGCATATCTGAAATATTAGTATATAATTTTATTATCAAATAATCACGACCATTTTTTTTTTTATGTTATAGCGAATGGCCCACATGATGGTAAGTGGTCAACACCGCCCATAGACATATTAACCATTCCTTACAACGCCAATGCGCCACCAACTTTGGGAACTAAGATGTTATGTCCTTGTGCCTGTAGTTAAGCTGGATCACTCAACCTTCAAACCGAAACACAACAATACTGGGTACTGCTGTTTGGCGGTAGAATAACTGATGAGTGGGTGGTATCTACCCAGGCGGGCTTGCACAAAGCCCTACCACGAACTAAGTCGATGGTGCCCTTTGTGTATCTTTTCTATTATTCCACAATAATAACCTATTCACTCACAAGGATGTACCCCCCCCCCTCCATTTTAAATTAATAAACTCAACAAATATTATCTTATTTTTATTTTGTTATTGTCTTTACTCATAGTTGACATACGCACACTAAGACATCTCGTAAGCACGTCTCACACTCATACTAATGGACGCCCATATTATAATTAAACTTCGAAGGCACGCCTTCGTGAGTAAATAGATCTAATAGTCAATATAAAAAATAGTCTAATGCTTTCAGTATTCATGTACGCATGTGAATTTCTTTATTCCACCATCACTTTTAAATATCAGAACCATTTGGATGTATGGGATCCTTGCTTCATCTTGAGTGACACAGTCTATATTTTTTAAAGAAGATACGCCTCAGATTTGGATATAGAACAGGCTGTTAACTGTCTTATCTCGAGCAAGAAAACAGCAAAATAAACAGTTTGTCAATCAAAACAATCTTATATATCAAAGCAAAGATCAAACGTAGACAAAAAAAAAATCTTAGAGCTTAATGAAAGCAAGAAAAAAGAATTTAATTGTGATATTTGCACCATTACGGAAAGCCGAGATATCACAAAAAGGCAAAAAATACTCTCTATTTTTGAAAAGCCCCCTAGTCGAAGCCTTAATCCGATATATTGTCGTCCTTTAAAGTTGATTAATTGAGGCTCAAAGTAATAAATTCGAAAAACAGTATATCAATTGAGACATTGTTCAACATAAAATCATTATTCGAGACGTGTCCGCAGCGAGACAACAAAGACGAAATTACACAGTTATAGAGCGATCGATGCTCGGATTAAATCCCTATGGGGGGCGCCGTCGAGGGGAGGGGAATGAGATGACAGACGTCGATGCAAAAGTCACAAGGACGAGTTTGACGTCTAGCAAGTATTAATTAATTCAGAGAGAATTTCATCGCTCAGTAAATAACCGAAGCGTTAACATTGTATGATATAAAATAACTATGTTATTAAACGTATTTCGAATTTGTTATTTTATTTTTTTTTATTTTTTTTTTCTGGCTTTTATTTGTGCCAAGTCATTTTAATATTATGTCCACACTTGGACGTCAATAATATCTTGTTAAAACAAAATAAAAAGATACTATGTTTGTTTGTTTGTAAAAGACCAATGCACCACTGACCTTGACAAATAAGTTATTGTGTCCCCTGTGCCTGTAGTTACACAGTCTCACTCACGCTACAAACCGGCACACAAAAATACAAAGGCACGGACTTGGACTCATGGCTTTTTGAGTTCCTTTTTCTTATATATTTTTGATAAACATATGTATATATAGATACTCGTATAAGTTTGAACATACCATAAAAACGGCGCACAGTATAAGTGCACAGACGAGTTGAGGAACAGCACTTGGGGGTTCAGGTCTCGTCCAGTGACAGTGTTCGTCCGACTCGCTGGGCGGCGCCACCGGCACCTCCGTGTAGCTCTCCTGTGAAAATAAATTAAACATTTAAATTTTAATATACCGAGATTGCCCAGTGGTTAGAACGCGTGCATCTTAACCGATGATTTCGGATTCAAACCCAGGCAGGCACCACTGAATTTCATGTGCTTAATTTGTGTTTATAATTCATCTCGTGCTCGGCGGTGAAGTAAAACATCGTGAGGAAACCTGCATGTGTCTAATTTCAACGAAATTCTGCCACACGTGTATTCCACCAAACCGCATTGGAGCAGCGTGGTGGGATATGCTCGAAACCTTCTCCTCAAAGGAAGAGGAGGTCTTAGCCTTGCGGTGGAAAATTTACAGGCGCTTAATTGAAATGTATGTGTATACCTAAAACCTGAGCCAAACGTGATGAGCTTCTCGTAGGCAATATTGTATTAAAAGAGATAAAATTACCAGAAAACCTTCGCTTATATAAATATTTAAAAAAAGTAAAGCAATTAACTCGAGTAAAATAAAAACACAAGAGTTTTTTGTAGTATATTTTTTTACTATTATTATAATATATAGCAACGAAGTATATAGTCAATTCCAACCACAAGAGGACAAAAGCCAAACAAACAAACAACATTCGACAGCGAATTGACGCGATGTCATTGGTCGAGAGCTTGAATAATCTATGACATTCACTATGGATGCGCGAAAAAATAGCGATTATAACGTCAAAGAAACTGTTATAGGAACTTTGGAAATGAAAGGTGCACCTGCAGGGAGTATACGCTTTTTCTGTGTGTTACGATTTATGTCAGTTCACCGTTATCGAAGCGTAAGAGAACTTCGTTCCGATAAACGTAGATTTTAGTTTAATTTCTAACTCAAACCGAGTAAGCACAACTAAATCCGTCCTTCTTTATACATGTATATCGTAACCCCTGTGGGAGCCGCCACTTTTTCATGAGAAACATTTAAAACTTTGACATTCTCCAAGCGTCGCCGTGATTCGCGCCAAAACCATAATGAAACTCAAGCCATCTTACTGAAACTATGTGCTACGGTTATTGCACAAGTAAAGGGTTGCTTCAGGACACTTATTACGAAATTAACAATTTTTTTTAATTTTTGTAAAAGTGACGGTCTCGGTCACTTGGGGACAAATCCGCTATATTTAGTCAAATTCCCTTGTTCTACTCGGCCATCGCCGCTCATATTCTAGCAATAAACACGATAAGCTGTTGATGTCTATAAAGGCAGTGTAACGGACCTCGAACGGGACGCATTTAATTTTTCAGTTCAACGAAGCGAATATAATGCCATTATCGATTCTAACGTTCTAATATTCATTAATATTATATCAGTAGTTCTATCTAATGTACAAGTCGTATATCGTCGTTGCGCCGACAAAAGTCGCGATGTCTTTTTTTTTCTTATTTTTAAATTCTTGTGCCGTTTTAATCGGTATTTCAATGTATGTAGCTCTCGATGTATGAACGTCACATAGATTAAATTTTAAAACTTTTAAATTATTGAAGTTAATACAAAACTGTTTTTACAGTACGATATTAAAACGATATTAATACGAGATTAAAACGGCATAACAATACAAAAATAAGAAAAAAACACATCGCGACTTTTGCAGGCGCAACGACGATATAATATATACGTAATAATATATATATATATATATAACATATAACTTTTCTGTGACTGCAAACGAAGACGCACGAAGTCACATATCAAACAGGACGCGGCCTCTTTACCCTTTTATTTATTTTTATTTTTCGCTGGACAAAACGCTTTACGCGTCTCTCCCACATGAAGTGGGGTATGTAGGACTCGCTGGTGTCCAGGATACCGGAATACCCACTAAAAACCATCGCTTTCACATGCTACGCTGAGCCGGTTTACCCTTTTCCAACTTCTAAAAATATATCTTGTAACACAAAGTAATTTTACAACATACATTGGAATTTACCAAAAAAAAAACATCATAATTATGAACAAAAGATATTCCACAATCCCATTTGAATAAAATTAACGATGAGTTAAATTTATTTACCAATTTTTTGGTCTACCTTGGGGGCCCCAGCCGATACCTTAGACAGTTGCCTACATTGTCTAATGGATAATTAGGTCCCGCTCACGACCTCGCAGGAATAAATTTAATATAATTATAGTCGTAAGACGAACACAAAGCGAAATATTTAAACAAAATATTTTGCTCTGACTCAGTAAAACTCGTAGAACGAAATTCTAATATTATTTATATACACATTTCTATAGACGATATGTTCAAGTATTTAATTTATATACATATCTCAACCAAAGTTGCGTATTCCAAAATTATTTTTTTCAATATGAAGTCGTTCATTGTGACGGAAAACTGGACCCAAATCTGATACATGCATTATATAGTCTGTTCTAACCACAAGCGGACAAAAGCCGAATAAACAACATTTGACAGCAAATTGACGCGGTGTGAATATCTTTGATATTCGTTATGGATTTGCGAAAAAAAATGCGTTTTATATATCGAAGCTGTTATTGGTACTTTGGAAGTAAAAGGGATTAAAAGGAATAGTTTCGCCTTATAAATAAAGATCCATTAGTAGTGCACAATAAAGCTAAACTATAAGCAGATTGCATGGAGTACGTAAATCTAAGTTTTGTTTATAATGTAATTCTTCGATTGGAATCGTTAGCTCTAAGCCTTCTCAAAAGCGTAAGCCTTGTCAGCAGCAATACAGCAGTGCGACAGTGCGAGCAACTAAGAACTATAACTTAAAATTATACTTTTTAATGATTACCCGCCAAATCTAAATGAACTTCTTGTTCGGCAAACTATCAGATGAAAATATTTCTTACAACTTAACTCAAACTTAAGCCATACCGAATGCTTGGAGGATACTTTGGAGTTGGGGGTTGATTCGTAATCCTTACAACGAGTTGGCAAGTGAAGGCATGGGTTAATTGAGTAAGACATATAAATGGCAGATAACATAAATGGCAGAATCGTACAATATCTATGTACCTATATGTTTGTATCTATGTGAATGATTTAAGTTTAACATTTAACAAACGAAACGGAAATTTAATACTCTTACTATATTTCACTTGGTGGTAGGTACCCACTCATCAAATATTCTACCGCCAAGCAGCAATACTTAGGATTAGTTGAGTTTCGGTTTGAATAATGTGAGAAGTTGTAACTACAAGCAAGTGACATCACATCTTTCGGTGCCAATATCTACGACCAATGGCGATCACTTAATCAAAAAAAAAACAAGTTAGTTTCCGACCAAAACCAAAAATTATAGTCTCATAAAAATATAACTACACCACAGATACTGCACCCAACCCAAAGGAGCTCATCCTTTAAATAATTCGCTTGCTTAAATATCTCTAAAGACCTAATCGTAAGAACTATTGTATTTTAGAAGAAATCTTCGTCAAAACGTCCATCAAACGCAGTCATTTAAAACATTAATGGCTCCAACTTCAAACGACGAAGTTAAAAGACGAATTTACAAACAAGAAAACTTAGTTAATCTTTGGCAAAGATAAATTATGTATCTCATAAATACAGCTCATATACAAGGAAAGTTCACGTCTTAGATGACGAAGATCCATCTCAAAGTTTAAAAGTACAAACTATGTTTCGCTTTTGAAGTAAGTTTTTTTACCCGATGATTAAATTCAACGAATCGTTATTATACTCAGTAACTGGTCGTTTTTCTAACCGTGCGCTGCCGGAACGTGTACAAAATAAATAAAAAAAATAACAAACGCCGTATGTTCGACCAAAGATCATTTCAGGGTTCAATAAACTTTATACTGATACTTGGTATTTTTTAACGGAAAACTCTCCATTTGTCTAATTCGGTCTTTGATCGCGTCCTCCCGACAGCACCTTTAGGACGCGCGTACTCGAAGCCCTTAAGTGGCCTTTTAACACTTAGCTTGAGCATTTAAACTCGCCTCCCCGCTCTGTGATGATGAAGAGGCCATCAGGGTCAAAGGCAATACACAATCCGAATAAAAGAGATCTGTCGTGAGACACCAATCGTAAATATTATGTATTAAATAAGAGACACCATTAATAAAACATCAACAAAATTTGACAATAAATAAATGATAAGAAATAAAATTTGTTACTAATAATACCCTGTAAATTAAAACAATAACAAAAAAAATATTTAAACAATGTTAAGAAAGGGGAGGAGAGGGTTAGGTCGGCTGGAGGGGGCATTAATGCTTTTTTCTTATACGACAATCTTAATTTAATCTCAATCTTATAACCCGCGTAAAATAACTACGCTCCGAAAATTAAATTAAACTAAAAACTTCGAGATTCATAGTCGCGGTATATAGCCTTCATATATAAGCCTTATGACCTTCCTCGATAAATGGGCGATTTAAATAAATTCCTGAGATAAGCGCGTTCAAACAAACAAACAAACAAACTCTTCAGCTTTATGATCTTAGTATAAATATATAATAACATATACATATATACTGAAGCATGGGCAATGCCTACGCAACACTGCATCAATTATACCGAAACATGTCTTAGAGAAAATCGTTTAAAATAAGTCTACAATTATAAAACGGAGCGTTCGTAAGAAATCACTTATCGCAGAGGATTGAACCTTTACGGTCGAGTGGACATTTGCAGCCTCATTACGTCTACGTCACTTTCTGAGAGCTTAAAGAACCGTTTATATATATTTATATCCCCCGTATACCTTTAATAGAAGATCGACATGCGTTGCCAACGTTTACATTCAAATATTATAAATCACGGCTTTACATAATCAACAATAGACAAATTATATTTTAACAATATTTGTAATACTAGTAAGCACAGCTTCGCTCGATATTTAGGGTTTAGTCGACAGATGTTAAGTATAATCAAGACTATGTCCTCCCTTCGAGTTCAAGCTTGCTTCATCAATTTCATCTAATAGGGTTCATTGGTTTGGCCAGGAAAGCGTGAAAGACTGACAGAAAGACAGTTCTTCCATTTATAATATAAGTATAAACGTAGTAATATTTATCATATCGGCGATTATCACTGTACTGTCTGGAAAAAAACCGCCATATATTTTTTTTTAAATACAATAAATTTTCCCTTCATAGAGACTCGAGTCTGATGCTTAAGTCTACATAAGTCTTTTATTCTGACCAGTATACGTACGTTTCAACGATAACATTTTTTCCTGACTGTATGCCATCGGTCCTAATGGCCTTGACAGCGTCAGCCGGTCGGGCCGGGTGGACGAGTGCCGAGACTCAAGGCAGATGTTGAGAGGCCACTTAAGAGCTCAGAAAACACACGTCCTAAGGGTGCCTTTATGAGACCCTCCGTCCTTGGCTTAGGTCGCCTTCAGAAGGGAGGACAATATCAACAGAAGTAGTTATATATAAACAGACAAACTCTATATACAGTAATACATAAAGATATACATATATGTATATTGCGTTATGTATTAATATGGTAAGTAATGAATAGATAGAATATTTTTTTTTTTAAATTAACATAGTTATTTTTATTACTTACAGTATTTAAAACGGGATATTGACCATGTTTTTTATTTTTATTTGGTGGAGCTCGATATTTCGACGAGACAGTCTCGTGAACAAGACATTCGTAGATAATGTCGTTAAATACTGTTAGATAGAATAATAATATTCTTTACAGTACAACATCCGTCCGTGCGATTTAAATCTCTTAAAAAAATCATTTAAATTACATGCTGTAAAGGGCCATATTGATCTATATTAAATGCACAATGTATTTAAGGTTACTTTAATTGGATAAGGATTAATACTGTATTGCTTAAAATCGCTTTGAAAATAAACCATTAATTCTCGTAAAAAATAAAGGATAAAAATGGTTATTGAGGGTTATTCCTAAGAGATAGACCGTTTTAAGGTGGACAATACTTTCATTATTTTGAACTACCTTGTAGGGTTCAGCCAGCGTTTGCAATGCAAGCTCAAAATAATGTGTGTATTTACAGACATAACATTTGAAATCTTTGAAAATTACCAGCGTTTCTCTACTATACTGTGCATGTATTATACATAAAAACCTTCCTCTTGAATAACTATATCTATTAAAAAAAAACCACATCAAAATCCTTGTCGTAATTTTAAAGATCGAAACATACATACGGACAGACAGATAGCGGGAAGCGACTTGGTTTTATACTACTTAATGATAATGTTAAGAGAATAGAAATACCTTGCTTAGTTATTTCAAGTTGATCGGAAATAGAATGAGCCAGTTTTACCTATTACAGGAAGTCGCGTTGGGAAACCTGTATTACGACTACAGAGTTATATTTACAAATTATACTTGGTGATAGGGCTTTGTGCAAGCCCGTCTGGGTAGGTACCACCCACTCATCAGATATTCTACCGATAAATAACAGTAATCTGTATTGTTGTGTTCCGGTTAGAAGGCTGAGTAAGCCAGTGTAATCACAGGCACAAAGGACATAACATCTTAGTTCCCAGGGTTGGTGGCGCATAGGTGATGTAAGGAATGGTTAATATTTGTTACAGCGCCTTTGTCTATGGGCGGTGGTGACCACTTACCATCAGGTGGCCCATATGCTCGTCCGCCAACCAAAGCCATAAAAAAAAATACTAGCTATGCCCGCGACTTTGTGCGCGTTTGAATTTAATCAAAAAAGCGTGACTTTATTATTATTTTATACTAGCTGTGCCCGCGACTTCGTTCGCGTAGTTGTCGGAAACACTATCATGATTATCGTTTGATTGCTCACGTTGGTTTTTGTTATTATAATCGTCAATAAGATTTAATAATATGTTTTACAGTACTTCAGCGTAGATTATATTTTTAGTTTTATTTTCTTGTGGTAGAAGAACATACTGATTTTGCCCGCAACCCGATCTTGACAACGCGACATATAGTTGGCCGTGTGAAAAGCAGTCTTGACGTAAATCGATTCCTACGTGTTTAAATGTTTGGCCCTGTGATTTATTAATAGTTACGGCAAAAGATAACTTAATGGGAAATTGAATTCTTTTAAAATTAAAAGGTAAATCATTTGGAATCATTGGGATGCGAGGTATAAGCACTGTTTGACCAATTGCCGGACCAGTCAAAACTGTTGCAACGATCACGTTATTGCGAAGGAATTTTACTTGAAGGCGGGTTCCGTTACATAAATTTGGTGGTTTAAGATTTCTGAGTAAAATTATCGCAGCACCTATTTTTAACTTCAGGGAATGTGGTGGAAGGCCGCTCGGGTTTAAAGAATTGAGAAACTATTGTGGGTAATGGACAGCATCTTCTTGATCCATTACATTATCAATAGATGGGTAGGTAGTTATATCGCCTGGAAGTTTGGTTAAAATTAGGTCGTTAATTTCGTCAACGCTACTATTGCTCGCCGCCAATATTGCCCTTTGACACATCCATTGGTAATCTTTATTTTCTATTTCGACGATATTAGGGTAAACTTTTGATATTAAATCCTCTATGCTAGTCACTTTTTCTCCTAAATCGCGATCAATTTCAATTTTATTTTCAGAATGAGGTACTTTTCCATCTCCTATTAAAAGTAACTTTGAAGGAAAATTTGTACTTCCTCCCCCCAAATGTGCTCTCATATTCGTAGATAGTTTTAAGGTATGGACAAATTTCCATAACGGTGAACTTTTAAGGCAAGACCTTACAATGTCTGCTCTAGTTCCTCTTAAAATTACCGGTAAAGTTTGTCTAAATAAATTACCAACATCTGTGTTTTTATTGCTTATTGTTATACGGTCAATTATGACAACCCTTTTCTTAAACATAAAAGAAATATTGTACAATAGTGTACGATTGCGAATATTTTTTTTGTTAACAATTCGATGCAGGTGTATCGACATCTGGATGTAAGACAAAAGAAAAAGTCAATTGTAAATAAATAAATCACAAACAAAATTCATACTCTGCCAAAACAAACAAGTTCAACAGTAAATGTAATAGTAAATCTGAATGACTTTTCTTTGTCTTGGATTAGGAGAAAAGTTCATGAATTGTAATACCTGACGGTAGACATGTTTGCTTAAACACTCAATTTTGATTCCAATTTTCTGTCATTATATAGGACCACTATGTACGTATAGGGTTTAAAAAAACACCAAGAAGAAGTGTATCTATCGATAGACCAGATTTACAAATTTGGAGTATATCATATATTTACAAACCTACCTTGGCTGACACCGCCTCCAAAAATAACAATAATTTTAACTATAATATATTATCGTAATAACTTTGCTGACTTTTAAATAGTCTAAATATTTTTAATTTCATTTTACATAGTATAAATCTAAAAAATATTGTGATCATTGTTTGTTATTCATAGGTTTGTGTTAAGTTAGATTTAAAGTGGGTAGATACATACTTATCTCCTTGCGTGGAAACACAGAACGTACCTACATATTGTTAAGTAGAATAAGTTACTTGATTATTAAGTTGTAGAATAATAAGTAATTATTTTTTACTTTTTAGAGCATATTACTTTTTTTCTCTTTTGAAGTCGGTTTTTTTTTGTCAAAATTTTTGTTTCTAAAAGATTCGGCCGAGTATCGCTAACGTGCTCCTTAGAATTGTTCCGTTCCCTTCCGTACCGTTACTTTGTCAAGGATCCTATGCTCAGAACCTTACCAAACTTTCACCATAGTACCCTTGAAGTATATCCTTTATAATAAAAAAAGAATCATTAAAATTGGTTGGCACAATTTTGAGTTATTCACCTATTTATCGCGCACATACATAATGCACATTTAAGACTTATATCGTTTTCATAGGGATACCATCATCGTAACAGGATAAAATTAAAATGGGGCCCCACGGGAAGCACTACCTTTCAAACAAAAAAAAATTATCAAAATCCAGTGAAAAGTTATGAGGTAACAAACATATAAAAAAAAAATACAGACGAATTGATAACCTCCTCCTTTTTGAAGACGGTTGAAAACAAATAATATTAACTTAAACGTAATAAGATAAACAAACCGAACAATAAGAAGTTTAGATTGTTTCTCCTTTGGTGTTATTATTTCATAAGGTGATTATAGTACAACCGTGTTGAATATGCTTGAACGTAATAGAAATTACTTGAAATATTGAACCACTAATTTATTTGTGTAGTCATTTTAAACGATATTCACCTATTTGCTTATTTGTTTATTATATAATTTATTTTCTCAGTGATGATTAATCTGCATCGGTGAAAGTATCGCTCGCCATTTTGAACTTTTTTACGTGTGTAATGTAATTTTTATACCTTATTTATACCGTGAAACGTTTGAATTGTTTACTTGCAAAGTACGAAGGAATGTTCATTGACATTTTATCTTATATCGTAAGTTAAAACTACAGCAGATTATGATTTAAATGTAATCGATTTTAAACTGCTGCTGATAACAAAACCTAATTTTGATAAATAATTTAACTATTAAGAATGTTATTTTTTTTAAGTCGTTATGTGCATTGCTACTTCGCAGAACTACACCCGCGGGTGAGAGTGGCGAGCGCGGCGGCGGGGCTGTCCCGCCTCCCCCTCAGCCGCCGCCGCGCCCCGCCTGCTAGCACACTCTTAACAAATAGACATATAGTGTCACGGACTTTTTTTTTATTATTAAAAGAGGAATATATCTTTCATACACATTTTTTGAGTAACTTAAATCGTTTATGCTGCGCACGCATCGAAAGTCCATAAATGTGAATAATTTTCCCCGTTTTTGCAACATTTCTCACTGTCGCTGCGCTTCTATTGGTCGCAGCGTAATGTTATATAGCCTAAAGCCTTCCTCTATAAATGGACTATTCAACAAAAAAAGAATTTTTCAAATCGGACCAGTAGTTCCTGAGATTAGCGCGTTTAAACAAACAAACAAACAAACTCTTCCGCTTTATATATTAGTATAGATATAATTCTAAAATAAGAGTAGCCTAAGTTACTCCTTATTACATCAGCTATCTGCCAGTGAAAGTTCCGTCAAAATCGGTCCAGCCGTTCCAGAGAATAGCCGGAACAAACAGACAGACAGACAAAAAATGTAAAAAATGTTATTTAGGTATATGTACCGTATATACATACATATGCATTTAGTAAAACTCAGTTATTTTAATATTACAAACAGACACTCCAATTTTATTATATGTATAGATAGCCGACCTGACTTTGCACGTACAACTCAAAAGTGCTGTCACCTTAATTTATACTAATATTATAGATACGAAAGTAACTCCTTCGTAGCAAAACCAAGGAACCGAATTGAATGAAACTTGGTGTAAGGCACCAGTCGTCGTTGTCGTCCGCGGTTTTACTTGCATTTTAGGGGTCGTATTAAAACGACCTTAACTATTGGACAATGTATACATTTTCTGGCATTTCCTGGCAGTGATGAAGCGAAATGTACAAATTAACAAACAAATGTTGACGTTTAGGAAAATGAAAACGTAAAAAGTTTATCGTATAAATAACGGAGCGACATAGCCACAAATGGTGACTGAGCTCTATAAAATAAAATCAAAAGTGTTAGGCATAAAAAAGTATCCCATGTCCTTGAAGATCAAGCTTGCTTCATACCAAATTGCATCAAAATCGGTTTGGCCGGGAAAGAAAAATATAAACACACGGACATATAATTACTTTTGTATTTACGAACAAAAAGACGCGTCGTTTCCCACTACCGATAATTTGTATTCGCTTTTAATTTTGTATTCGTTTCTGTCGCTTCAATTTAATGTTTCGCACCCCTTTTGTTTTATAATGTGATCTACATACAGTAAATATTTATCTTGTATAGAAAACTAGCTAACCCCTCCGGTTTCACAAAAAAGAAAATGAGAAGTGCTCTCAATAAGAAAAAGATATTGATATACATATTTATTTTAAATAACAAAAAAATCTTTCCGTCTCTGCCTGTATCTTCGCTTACTAAATAAAGCATTTTAATGAACTACAATTATCTAGTACATAATACATTACATTGTTATATTGTTTATCCTTTAGTGCTGTATAGCGGAAATAAATGCTTATAAACAACTACCTCCCCCCGAGACTTCAACCGAGTGAAGAGGGTAACCTATATGCTATTGCAGACTACAATTTATCACTCCCAAATGTCATTCGGAAACCGTTCAGTCGTTCTCTGGAGATTGAGTTACAAACGTCCATCCAAACATTCGCAAGATTATTATGTAGCACGAGGGCCGGTTTCGTGACTAATTGATTTCTTTCGACCGGAACATATTTGAACAGATAAAATTTCAGCTCTACAAATATTTCATCTGTTGGAAAATTTTCCCGACCTAGTTTCGAAACCAATAAATTTTCCCAACATTACAAAATAATCAGCAATATTTTACTCGCTTCATGCTTTAATCAACGGCATTTTAATTTGTACAATACACAAATACCCGATTCCCGTATTTAATAAATCTATGTACATCAGAGACCGATCGGTTTTTGGTTACGAATAACGTGCCGTTAAAGTCGTTCATTGTGTTACACACATGCGACGTCGAGGGGTTTTATGGGGCACTTAACCAGCAGCACGTAGTTTCTTTTTGAAGTGATAACTTCTTATGGAAGGTTAAACCGCTTCGTTACGTAACGCGTTACGGCGACAGTCTGTCTGTCCTTTTCTCTTACGCATACGGCAGTGGTAGGCAGGCTCCTCCTCTCTCCAATATTAACCATTCCTTACATCGCCTATGCGCCATCAACCTTGGGAACTAAGATGTTATGTCCCTTGTGCCTGTATTTACACTGACTCACTCACCCTTTAAACCGGAACACAACAATTCTGAGTACTATTGTTTGGCGGTAGAATATCTGATGAGAGGGTTGTACCTACCCAGACGTGCTAGCACAAAGCCCTACCACCAAGTGAATATGATTTGAATATTTAAACTTGCGTTTATGGCGTTTTAAATTATTGGGGATAATTCTACTCACTTTTAAGGGTATCCAACTTCGACTATTCCTCACAAAAATTTACCTCAGCTCAATCATGACTGAGGATTAATTATATTTATTTATATCGGTTACGATACGATCCCGATTATATTCTGATCAATCTGTCACCGAACTGCATTTGGATCGTTGCATTTGTAAACTCTACTCCAACCACAAGATGAGAAAAGTCAAATAACAACATTTGACAGAACATTGACGCGATATCATTGGTCGAGAGCTTGATTAATATATAATATTCACAATGGAATTGCGAAAAAAATGTGTTTTCAACGTCGACGAAACTGTCATCGGAATTTTGGAAGTAAAATTAAAGTGGATGGATACAAGTAGTTAAGTGTAATAACTTTGTATTATAAATAAAAATATATTAATCATAAACGCTTAGTAGTGCACAGTGTAGCTGAGTTATTAGCAAATCGTACGAAATAGGTAAATCTAAGGTTTGTTTGTTTGTTGTTGTTTATTTTTATTTCTACTTCGATTAGAATAGGCTACAGAATAGGTACTGTAGGCTGAACAGTAACGATTACGTTTCCATCCGATTGCAAATCGTCAATTTTTTTATTAGAATTTGAGTCCTGGTCGGTAGAATGCAGTTTATAGAAGAAATAATAAAAATAAATTATAATACACCTTCATTGAATACGACTATTACTGTAGCGTAAAATATTTTGATTTATTCATTTCAAAGGCATATTTACAGCGCCTGTATTTGTCCGTTAGGCAACATAGCTAACAGATATTATTGCATTAGGAGGATTATGAAAACCACAAAATGTTCTAACTTGTATTTTAATACTCATATTTATTTCTTACAAAGACATTTTCAAATTTCCTTCGTGTTCCTTTTAAAACTCTAATGACACAATTTTAGTCCCGATTCAAAGTTCCTTTTAGTTTTTTATTTGAACTCCATCCTATGTGGGAGACATCACAGCGACTTGTTTTATTTACTCCGACCAGCCAGTTCGTAATGTTAAGCGAGCCAACGACCAATTGAACAGAAAATACTCAATACGCCAAGCAATTCATTCAATCTTACGTAATATCCATATAGTTTGATAAAAACTAGGCTAAGAGCTAAATTTGAAAACAGCAATGTTATTTAGAACGGATAAGACTGTTTCCATTTTGCAGTAAGCTTTTCGTTCACTAGTTTAATGACCGTTTTGAGCTAGAATTGAACCGGTACATAGCCATACCGGTTCAAAGGCTTTTGTAAGAAAGTGTGCTTGCTAGTTTAATAAAACTGGTACCACTATGAATCTATAGGATATTCGAAGGAGGAATAAAGATAAACAAATTTTAACTACATGTATTCCACAATAATAGCTCTGCTATAGTTTGCACTAAAACAAATCTTGATTGAGCCGAGATGGTCCAGTGGTTACAACGCGTGCATTTTAACCGATGATTTCGGGTTCAAACCCAGGCAGGCACCATTGAATTTCATGTGCTTAATTTGTGTTTATAATTCATGTCGTGCTCGCCGGTGAAGGAAAACATCGTGATGAAACCTGCATGTGTCTAATTTCAACGCAATTCTGCCACATGTGTATTCCACGAACCCGGATTGGAGTTCTGAACGAGAGTTAATGTACGTAAATGTACTAGAATGCTTTGAGATGAAACCAAGTAGTGTGGTATGCTTACTCACTTAACCGCGGTGGCCAGCATCGGCACATAAGAGAAAGGGTACGGGATTGTCTTCATGTAACAGTTGTATATTATTCGAGCTGATCATATTGGCCCTCTAAAGCGTCATCAGACGGAACTTGCATGTTAAAGGCTCACTTCATGAGTCCGAATACCTGCCTCCGAATGCCCTGAGGCCGATACCTCGGCTTAGAACGCCGTCAAAGACGAGATCGACATTGTGTGCCATACGTTGCCGCCATTCGAATAAACATCTGTGGGCAATTTGATTGGACTAGGAAAAATTAATTATATGGGATTCTTACCCACTAAAACCACTGTGATGTCTGTCTTCTGAGATCTGAGAATGCGGGATCAGGTTGATCCCATAGCAATTTTTACAAATTCGATATTAATTTAATTTGAAATAAGAATAAAAAAAAAATTTTTTTTTTGTTTTCTGTAAGGGGTCATGAACTTGTAAGTTTAAGGGAAGTTTAATGGGAAGGGAAATAATATATTATATAACGCATTAAGTAATACAATGCCAAGTTGACGTATCTACACATACATATAATATAATTGGAGTGTCTGTTTAAATTAACATTTTAAACATTTTACAAAATATTTTTTTTTCAATTTTTGTCTGTCTGTCTGTTCCGGCTAGTCTCTGGAACGGCTGCACCGATTTCGGCGGACCTTCCACTGGCAGATAGCTCATGTAATAAGGCGTAACTTAGACTACGGACTACGGACGAAGTCGCAGGCACAGCTAGTATTGAATACGTAGCGTATCTAAGCTGGTGACTTTTAATTATCCACCTAAGTCCTATTCATCATTTAATCCGATAGTCAACTGGGGCCGGCGCATCTCGTTAACTCATCCATAAAAGTTATCTCGTGATCTCTGACTCTACGACGAGATTTATACGTTCAACACGGACGATTAACAATAAGGCAAGATTATACAGAATAGATAAATTAGATATTTTAACACGTTTATGATAGAAATATTACAGAAGGATAGATTGACATGGAATATATATTTTTTATAGTAGAAGTCACCACTGCCCATAAACAATGGCGCAAGAAATATTAATAATTCCTTACATCTCCAATGCGCCACCAACCATGGTAACTAAGATGTTATATTCCTTGTACCTTGTAGTTACATCGGTGTACTGGCTCACCCTTTAAGCCGGAACGCAACAATACTGAGTATTGCTGTTTGGGTGGGTAATACCTACACAGATAAGTTTGCACAAAGCCCTACCACCAAGATAACGGTAGATACTCACAGTGCAATACTAAAGAAAATTATAATTTATAACTTCCATAAAAGTATAGTGGTCTTAATCAGTACTGATAAAAAATTGGCGTTCCATTGGGGTCAAGGTAAGGTCCTTTTCTATTTTTAATATCTCTTTAATAATAAATAAGTTACTACTTAGGTAATGTACAGAATTATTTTTAATTTCGTTTTTTTTTTAATACTTTTATAACAGTGCCGTGTCCTAAATAAACATTTTTTCTTTTCTTCTTTCGTTCTATTGTCAAGTGGATTTGAGATATATTATTATATTTGAGATTGTACGAAGTCGGAATGTGCACTAGTCTATTTATATATATATATAAAGTCCTGTCTGACTGATTCATCATCGCCGAGCGTAAACTATTAAAGTTAGCGCCTTGAAATTTGGTGAGTAGGACCGTTTTATTAAGTAGACCAAGAGTTAGAGTAGACACTAAGAAATGAATTTTGGAAGTTCAACTCCTTAGGGCGTGAAGTGGGGGTTGAACGTTTGTATGAAAGTCCGTCATTTTTTAAGTCAGAAACATTAAAATTCATTTCTGAGATATTAATTAAAAATGAGTGGATACGTATTTAAGCGTTTCTAGATATTTTACCTCAAAAGGGGTGAAATAAGGATTGAAAGTTTGTAGGGAATACCGTCATTTTTTAAGTTACAAACATGAAACTTTATTTTTGGGATTCTGATTAAAAATAAGTAGATACGTATTTAAGCGTTTCTGGATATTCTAGCACTAAGGGGTTAAATAGGGGTAGCCATTTCTTGGTTAGTCTGGAAGCCCGCCATTTTTGAAGAAACATAAAACATTATTTTTGGGATGCTGATTAGAAATCAGTAGATATATATTTAAGTTATGCTGCATGTTCTACCCCTAAGGGGGTGAAATAAGGGTTAAAAGTTAGTATGTATGTCCGTCATTTTTTAAAGTAGAAATATGAAGCTTTACTTTTGAGACACTGATTAAAAATTAGTACATACATATTTAAGCGTTTCTGGATATTCTACCCTTAAAGGGGTGATATAAGGGTTAAAAGTATATAGGGATTTTTTTAAAGTTAGAAACATGAAACCTTAATTTTAGGATAATGGTTTAAAATGTGTAGATACTTATTTAAGCGTTTCTGCATATTCTACCCCTAAGAGGGTGAAATAAGGATTGAAAATTTGTAGAGAAGTCCGTTAGTTTATAGGGTAGAAACACAAAACGTTATTTTTGGAATACTGATTAAAAATAAGTAGATATGTATTTAAGCGTTTCTGCATATTCTTCCCCTAGAGGTTGATATTTCTTCTGTAGGTTAGTCTGGAAATCCATCATTTTTGAAGTTATAAGCATTAATCTTTATTTTTGGGCTACTGATGAGAAATGAGTAGATATGTATTTAAGCGTTTCTGAATCTTCTACCCCGAAGGGTTGAAATAGTGGTTGAAATTTCGTATATAGGTTAGTCTTGAAGACCTTCTTTTTTATATTAGGGGATTGGCGCGCCAATAATTTTAATGAGGAATTTAAGACCTCAAAAAATATGCAACGGCACCAGACTAATAGTAAGGGTTCTCTATCGTAATGTCATAGGTTACAGGTATCACTGGACGTACTAAAAGAGAAATAGTGTATATTCCACGAATATCTTTGATACCATCAGAATACCCCTTTAATTTCAAGAGAGTACAGTTCGCGCTTAAAGTATGCTTCACCATGACAATTAATAAAGCACAAGGTCAAATTTCTAAAATGGCCGGAGTACACATAACAAAAGACTGTTTTTTGCATAGGCAGTTCTAAATAGCCTGTTCGAGAGTGAGCTCTGTAAGCAGTCTGGTGTATCTAGCCCACGAAAGTCGAACCAGAAATGAGGTCTTAAATTAACGTGATATTTTAAATTATTCTGTAATATAATCAATTTCCACGCGAGCAAAGCCGCGGGCAAGAGCTAGTATGTTATAAACTAGTTATCGCTCGCGGCATCGCTTGCGTTTTAAAGGGTGATCGTCAGATGTTTGGCACAGGCACTTCCTAACATGAATTTTATTAAATTCCGTTCGGTGGTTCGGCCGTGAGAGACAGACACACAGAGTTACTTTCGCATTTATAATATAAGTGTAGATATTTAATAAAGCCACGTCTATGCGTAAGATATTTAATGTGTAATCATAATTAATACGATTACTACAGACACGTATTTCCGTTTTATACAATGTCAGCTGTACAACGCAAGGTTATGAAGCTAATACTATTATATTAGCAACCGACTTCAAAAAAGGAAGTTTGTTAGTTTTCACCATGTGACAGTATTGACTGGTCTAGTGGCTATATATAGGACCGAAGTTCTCGTAAGTAACTCAAGTTGGGTTGGTAAAAGTTATTTGGTTTTTCTCTAGAAAGAAAAACAGTATTATTTGGTTAAATAAAACTGTCGGCAAACATTGTCCTGCTTGACCATGTATTGTACACTAAAACCTTCTCCGAAAAGCGTTACATACTTTTTTTAGTGAGGCTAAAATACAAAATAAAAAAAATAATAAAAAAAACCTACCCTCATTATTAATTTTAGATATATCAATTTATTATTATATATTATTCAAATGTTAACCAATCGAATAACAAATTCAAAAGTACATAAATAATAATTTTGTTTTCATTTATGTTCATTTAAATTTTATCCATTGCCTAATTGAACTTTGGGCTTGGATTAAAAAAAAAAAAAAAAACATAATGGCGGGAATTTGTAAAATGGCGGGTATGCGGACCGGTAGGAAAGTCGATAGCGATATCATTGAAATTGTAAGACATCCGACTCAGTGTATCTTTAAAATAAGTCATTATAATTATAAATAATGTGTTCATAAGGTTTTTGCGTGGAGAGGTTATTATTGCCTTATACAGCTGACCTTTTCGTTACGCTTAAAAGGATAATAAAACGATATAAAGGGTAACTTCAAACGCTTCGTTTTTACAGCACAACGTGAGGCAACTCAGCGTTAAGTAATGCTAAGTAGTTTACTGCTTATATACATGGCTTAACGTAAACCTTATTAAAACTTATCTCGGCGTCAACGCAGAGCAAAATTGTTGAACTAATCCTGTAATTAAAATGACAATTTTGTTGTCTACATCAATACAACAAAACATCTATGTTGTCAAAGTTCGGTAACGCAATAGTTTTGTAAGAAGTGGTTAATAATTTTTACAGTGTCAATGTAATTGGAAAAATACTGAACTCCGTTCTCATTTTATTATCGATCGTATATTCGAGTAATAAAAATATATTTCTCGTTTTTGAAAAATAAAATTTTGCCTATAAGTTTTTACTCCATAAATAACTTCGAATATTACGAGAAGTTTCTGGAACGAAATTCTTTTACGCGGCTTACAGTAGTGAACTGGCAAAAATCTTCACGTGAAGGAAAGCATTATAGGTTATCGTTCCTTCCTTCTCTTTCTCTCTTCGCATACAATTTTTAAACTCATTTATACAACAGATTTTATACAATTGTTTAAACTCCTTTTTTCCTCTTTTTAATTCGCACGAGATTTTTAATAAAAAAAATTATCACCGACGTTTGACTTTTTCAAATGTTAATTCAATTTATTTTGTCTGTTATGTAATACATAATATATATAAAAAGCAACATAATTCCAACCAGAAATCACAAAACACATTTTACTTTTTATTGGAATACTTTTCAATTACAATCCGTAGACCATTCTACTATCCGTAAGCAAAGCGACTCATTAATCGAATCGAGTGGCCGAATATAAGTGACCAAGTTATTTCTAATCATCAATATTATATAATTAAACTAGTTCTCCATCCCGGCTTCGTACAGGTAAAGTTAATATCAAGCTAAGACTTTCACAAGTAAATATAATATCTAGCTATGTACAGAAAACACGTTTCGTTTTATAAATTTATAGTAAATTCAAATAGTAGGCTTAACGACTTCCATTAAATAATATACTTCTACCATAACCATTTTAAACTTCAACAAAACAAAAAAACAGTTAAGCGAGACCAACTGTTCTTTATATTAACAAATACAAAAAATATTTCTTAATAAAAAGTAACAAAAGTCCATTCCAAAAATTTAATTTTTGCGTTTAATTGTTTAAAAGTACAGTGGTATTATTATTAAAAAGTACAGTGGTGCTAATAAGAGTGTACTAGGTTCTAATAGTCACTCAAATCAATTTAGGATTCAAATTAAAGACTAGATGTCATAAAACTTGATGGTAAGTGGTCACAATGGCGCTGTAAGAAATAACAACCATTCCTTAGATCGCCAATGCGCCACAAATCTTGGTAACTAAGATGTTATATACCTTGTGCCTGTAATTACACTGGCTCACTCACCCTTCAAACCGGTACACAACAATACTGAGTGTTCTTCAGCGGTAGAATATCTGATGAGTGGGTGGTACCTACCCAGACGGGCTTGCACAAAGCCCTCCCACCAAGTGAGCCAAGTGCCTCTCTTCCACATGTGTACAATGATTTTCACCTATCAAAAATATCCTATAGTATTGTGAAAATATAAAATACTAGTATTTATAGTTATATATTTATTATAACATTCGACATTTTAAAATTAAATAACGTCTACGTACGCAAACATATTGCTAGTCCATGCACGTCCACTAAGACGAGGCTTTAACCGTAAAAAGCATAACCTTCATGTTAGATTCATGGTTGACAAGTCATTTTGATTTTAAATTAATTTTTATATTATAATCAAAACATTTCACACCAACAGACGAAACATTAAAACTTTTATAAACGCTTCCGTGGCGTCGTACATCTCCGCAAATCTTAGAATTAAAAAAAATATCTTAAAATCTAGGGTATATTGTTTTAGACTTGATCGAATTATAATTTTTAATTTAAAGAACGAAATACGGAACCAATATTTCCAAAGATCAATTTCACTGATACAAACTATATTATAAATGTGTTATAATCTTCATTCGGAACCGATGGTAGTTTTACTTTCAATTTAATCCTAAAGGATAACGATTCAAACGTGCTTATAAAGTATATACAGAAACATAACTACCATTAAGTACTTACCTAAATCACAAAACACACAAAAAGTAATAATGTTGTATAATTAAACACACGTGTTATACAATTTCAACACAAAGTTCGATTGAATTAAATTAAAACGAATTATACGATATTAACAATGAAACTCACTCGAATTTGTTTCATCTCGTGGTAATCTCGACCGACGGTAATGACGAAAGTGTAATTATAATTCATACAATAACGTCGCGGAATCAAAGCAAATTTGAAATTAAATTTTACGTCACTGCGGCGACAGTCTTATGCATAACGACTCAAGTAAAGGAGGGTAGAGATGAAATTGTTTTTATCGTTTCTTGTATACTTTCTCGATGACAGCTCCTGTGAAAACTTGAACGAGACGTTTACACACGTACAGGGTTATACCAGAGTCGGAGAACTGATAGGGATGGTGCCAGAGCGATAAACGTAACACGATAACAGACCCGATATTTTTTTACAAAATATAAGAAACTAAACTACTGCCGGATACTTTTGTACAAATTTATTAACTAATATTATATTTCATTACACGTATTAATTCTTGATTGATAATGACAACTTCTTTAAAATTTTCGAAGCTGTTGTTAAATGAGTAGGTAGGTAGGTAGTACTCGACAATTAAACCAAATAAAAAAAATAGCGGTTTTTACTGAAATACTCTGTAATTAAAATGGTGGAAAGAGTATATACGGAGTTTCTTGCCGGTTCTTCTCGGTAGAATCTACATTCCGAACCGGTGTTAGCTTTAAATTTAATTCAACATTGTAAAATGATGATTCAAAAGTGATTTTAGGAGCCTACATTATGTAAATTTCTCACTGCTGGGCTAAGGCTTCCTCTTCGTTTGAGGAGAAGGTTTGGAGCATATTCCACCGCGCAACTCCAATGCGGGTTGATGGAATACACATATGGCAGAATTTCGTTGAAATTAGACACATGAAGGTTTCCTCACGATGTTTTCCTTCACCGTCGAATTAGGCACATGAAAATTCAGTGTGCTTGCCTGGATTTGAACACGAAATCATCGGTTAAGATGTACGCGTTCTAACCACTGTGCCTACTGGAATAATATAATAATATTTTCATTTCGAAATATCATTAACGCGATTTAAATAAAACACTAGAAACAGTATGACTTATAATTATAGTATTAGTAATTATAGTCTGTGATATTATATAAATATAAATATTACATTAAAGTTCTTTTTTTTTTCAAATGGTAACACTTATTCTTTTTACAAAAGTTTTCAATTAGAAATAATTTTCATATATATTATATAGTATAAATATTCTGTCACCTCATCACGCTTAAATCGTTGAATCGATTTCAAACTTTGGTACGGAGACAGTTTGAGTCCCAGGGGAAGATATAATTTTTTAAATCACCCCTCGAGCTCACTGTCGCGCAGGGAAAACCGCAAGTTCAGCTAGTGGTTCTTTTTTAAAGAGTAGCAATGTCCCAAATTAAATAAAGAATTAAAATTAAATGAAGATATTATCACTTGTTTTAGGAGTAGGGACAATATTCCATAGGGTCAGGATCGATCCTGCGATTTTTTACGACGCTTAACGCTTTAGTGGTAATATTCTGAAAAAATACTTACTAAAGGTGTTATCACTTATTGTCAGCCTAATATATATAAAATTTATTTATTTTTTTTAATTAAAGAGATAGTCATCTTTGTTCCTGTTATAAATTAAATTTATTGGGTTTAACAGAATTACCACAAATGTTTACCAATATTCGTTTATAAATGACATATACGTCAATCCTATTTCATTTGCTCCATGGAGCGCATTAAAACGGCCCTGTTTCCAACCATCCGATTCAATTTTATTCGAAATCACTCGCAAATACAATAAAGATATATATTAAACATAATGATACCTATATAGCCCGACAAATAAATGAGTTTTTTTCGCGTATAATATATATAAAATATTAATAAACATTGGACAACATCACATACATCACTCTGATCCCAATGTAAGTAGCTAAAGCACTTGTGTTATGGAAAATCAGAAGTAACGACGGTACCACATACAACCAAAACCGAAGACAACATAGAAAACTAATGAATTTTTCTACATCGACTCTGCCGGGAATCGAACCCGGGTCCTCGGAGTGGCGTACCCATGAAAACCGGTATACACACTATCAGACCACGGAGGTCGTCATATATATAAGTAAAACAAAATAAAAAATTGAATAGTCGCATATCAAAGGCAAAAATCTTTATTCAATATATAAGCGATTACACTTGCTTATTGATAGACAAAATCTACCACCGGGTCGGAAACAAACATCTCGGACCTGAGGCGAACCGTAAAAAGTAATTCGACGGTTTTTTTTTTGAATGTCATATTTTACAATAATCTGTTTTCATATAATAACAAAAAAATATATTTTCGTTATTCGAAACAGCCTGAAGTAGGGTTTGAACCCGCGATAATCGAATAAGATGCTGATGATCGATTTCTAACCACTGGGCCGTCGCGGCGTGAGATTGTTATTCTACGCCAATAACCGATCAATGAATGAGTAGGGGTTAGTAGGGGGGGGCAATAGCTGTTAGAAGGTATTAAGTCTATTCCATATATTTTATTAAAATCTTATTATAAACAAACTTTACAATACAGCGTCAACAATGCGTCTCTAATCTCGTTACGACATGGACGTATGACGTCAGAGAGATTATTTATTATAGCTGCAGCAGATATTTCCACAAGGAATAATTTATATTTAAAAAAAAAAAAAACCGTTGCCTTTCAGATAAAGAATATAATTATAAGGATTAATACTTTGCCAAAAATGCTGGTAAGGGTTTAAAGGCTTTTTAAATCCATTAAATAAACATATTCTTAATAGGATTATGGGCCACCTGATAGTATGTGGTCACTAAATATTAATCATTCCTAACATAACCCTCGTGTCTGTAGTTACACTGGCTCACTCACCATTCAAGCTGGAACATAACACTATTACTGTATTGCTGTTTGGCGGTAGAATATTCGATGCCGGTAAGGAGTAACTATGCTAAATTTCAAATCATATTTAAATATAGAAGTATATATACATATATAAAGTATTTATATAAGACTACACGCCACAGACATACAGTACCGGTTATATAAATGGGTTACGCCTTTTGTGATAAAAAGTTTTGGAGCAAAAAGAGAATAATTGTAAAAACCTAGGGCACCTACTAAGAGTATTATATTTTTACTCTATATAATTTTTATTAAAAAAAACACGAATCGAAGAGCAAACCCTTGATACATGATGTAGATTCAACGCATATTTATTTTAAAAATTTCTTCGTTAACTATTACAGTGAAAAGATCTTTTAACGAAACTTCAATGAAAAATATACTTGCGTACTTATCTGTGAACAACCCACAAATTTATCCGCACATAAGTATAGATTGAACAAATTTTACGATTTTAATGTGTATGAATTTTTCAGATTAAATCATTCTTTTTTCGTTTATAAGGTTTATCGGGAAGTTATTATATTTGCATACGTCTGTGACAATTTCAAACTAATGAACTACTTGGGAGTAGCCCGCGGCATCAAATAGAGTTCAATGTCTGTGAAAGAGCAACAGACATACAGACAAGAGTTACTTTCCGAGTTATAATACTATAGATGAAACAAAACTAGAAGCTAATTACAGGTAAACATCGCATTCAATAAAGATTTAAATTTAAATTATAAAAAAGTCTTTACTAAAACTACGTCAAAATTATAAATAATGTATGTATAAATATTATAATACATATTAAAGATAATCACAGTTCGTGGAAGTTCGTTCTACAACATTAGACTTCAGCGTGTGGCGCCGGCACAATGTGCCGGATATCCGTTTCGTGATAGCTTACTTTAAAATTATATACTTATATACGTTATATATTAGTAACGTTTGTTATCAAACACTGTTTTTTTTTTAATTCTATTTGTAATAACCCGAATAATATTAATATTAAAATTTTATATATAGATTTAGTTTATCAAATTATCCTTAAAAAGAGATCGCTGTTTTTTTTCATCGCACAAAAACTGCTCAATATTTTGAATTGAAATTTGTATTATATTCAGCGTGCTTCAGAGAAGGATTTTTGCCTAACATTATATGTCGCCCGCGGCTTTACTCGCGTTTTAGGAGTTAATCATCAGGTGCGATAAATAAAGAGTCCTTGGGGTTAACCCCATTACCTAATACCAAATTTCATAAAAGCCATTCCAGTTTGGCCGGGATGGAGCAACAGACAGACTGAGTTACTTTCTCGTTTTTAATATCAGTTACATATTAATTCAACGGATTACGTAGACACTGATGACTATGATGTCCTCCTTACCGATTTCATCTAAGGCGGCCGTTGCTAAGGGATACTCAATCAACCACGCAGTAAATAATTACAGTTGTAACTGTAATTATACTCAGAATTCAATTTCAAATAACATCAATAACTCAAATATATTTTCAGAAAATATATTACAAATAATATGTTTATTGTATTGCAAGGACTTTTCATACATCTGTAAGGAGTTTTCGTGCGTCATCATTAACCACCCGACGAAAACTAACTCGTAACTGCTAGTCTATTCTGTAACAAGAAACTCGAAACTCAGCGCAGAAAACGAGCTTGAAATGTCAGATTGTGATATGCGACATTGACTAAAATCATTATAAAATTTATTACATAAACATATCAAAATGGCGTATCACTGTAAATCAGTTGTCAATATTTCACGAGTGAGATACGAAGTGATCTCTTACAGAATCGCACTGCTGAAGAAGCAACGTGAAATTAGGTCGTCATCGGTTTGTGTGCTACGGACGATGGTGACAATCAGTGTTGGTCGTGAATAAGGTCACATAAGCCCTTTTGATTTTACTTGATGTCATTTTAGTATTGAAGTTTGCTGTATTTGTTTGTGATATTCTTTTGTGTGTTACCTCGCTTCTGTTTGCTAAAAGTATAATAAAAAATATTTAATGTTAAGCATTATCAACAACGATTGCCGTCATAATGTTCACAAATAACAAAAACTCTGTGGGCGAATGAGAAGCCATTGTTCGAAATTTAATTAAAAAACTCGACATGGTAATACTGGCCGATAAAAAATGTTCGCTACGCTTCTCAAAAAAGTTACATTCATATGCACGTTCAAACGAACCAAATTAAATGCGAAATAAAATGATAAAAAAAAAAAACTGTAGTGGCAAATTTCGTATCAAATTTCGATGGTAAGGCTTTTGTGCAAGCCCGTCTGGGTAACCACGCACTCAGATATTCTACCGCCGAATAGCAACACTTAATATTGTGTTGGTTGAAGGGTGAGTGAGTCAGTATCACTCCAGGCACGAGGGATATAACATTTTACTTCCCAAAGTTGGTGGCGCATTGGCGATGTAAGAAATATCTAATGTTTCTTATGATGCCAATGTCTATATGCCCATTTGCTCGTCCGCCTACGGCCACGACCAAAGAGAACTTAGTCGCAGAACCAACTGTTTTAAGTACCTACTTAGTACACGCAGTAATAGCTATATAGTTAAGAAACAAATCTATACTAATATCATAAATGTGTCTGACTGTCTGTCTGTTAAGCTTTCACGGCTAAGTCAAACTGAACATAGTTTAAAATTAATTTTAAAACAATTTGGGAGCCTAAATAAATGCCTAAGCCTAAATAAAAAAACACTCAAATATAATTAAATTCTAACAATGATACATACGTACATTTCGAATTGATAACCTCCTTTTTTTTAAGTTGGTTAAATACGTTTTATATGATACGGGTAATTTAAATAACGACTTAAGTATTCCTTAATTACATATTACAATAACAAACTTAGTACATGAATTACCATCAACCGTATACGTATATAACCGTATACTTACGTAACAATTCGAAAATTATCAAAACATTTAAGAGAAAAATTACACGTGTTAGAAACTAGTTTGACAAGACCGTCAGTGTTTTCACATTATCCGATCCGATATCGGTGTCGGGCGTCGATCCGATATCGGAGGAAGTAAAATGTATGAAATATGTATCCGTCTCTCATATTGTCCGTCCGATCCGATATCGGATATCGGAGCCGAAACCGATGTGTTGGCACCACAATCGGAATCATGTGCTGTCGATATTGTTTGTAAGTTCGCTGTACGTGCCTTTAAAATGTATCTGTGTACGCAGTGCGTTTTACAGCTTACTAAAAAGAGTATAAAATGCTCCCTCTGAATATCTAGCTTCCACAATGGGATGTATTTTGTATAGATCTTTTTTTGAGTTTCAAATATAATAGATACAGTAAATAAAGTTTTCTATTAGTCTGCCATGATGACTTGCCCGCACGAAGCTATGGAGCAAATGGCCGAATCGGAACGATTTTATCGTAAATATGTGAAAAAAGCACAAGACGTCGGCTATCGGCTGTCAGCTATCGTCCGACACCGACATCGGATCGGATAATGTGAAAACTCTCTTAAACGTGGCTTACGTTATAAAACTTACGACGATATTATTGTAATTATATCAATAATAACGTGGCGTTACATTCGATTTCATTTAATTTACATATGCATATGCGTGCTCGTGATTTGCCTCACCAATAGATTCTTGGTGACATTCGAATATGTAAGCAATAGTTCGCCTCGACACTCGATTCCTTTGAATCGTGTCCAAAATACCGCGAGACAAAACACGACTCGAATGACAAATGTCCCGTTTACATTGGTACTCGTGCCTGAACGAATGTGTAAATACGCGCGCGTACGTACGCGCAATTTACATTGGCCGCCGCTCAGCGGTGCTATCTGAACTGTTGAAAATCGAATTATGTGATACGCTATTCTGATATGTGTATCATTTAAGTAGTTGAGTTATTACAGTCGCATATCAATGACATAAATGCACGATCGTTTGCGGTGATACTCGAGTTTTTCTTAGAGAAAGCTCGTCTGAACTAGGTTTTTTTTTTGTTTTCTTTAGTATTATTTATTGTACTAAAACTAGGATAAGAAAATTGTTACTAACAAAATGGACATATAATTTGAAATAAATGATTTATTAATTATATTGTTATTATTTTCGTACCCTAAATATCACTTCACACACAAGATCTTCATAAAGAGCAATCTAGATCCTTAATCAATCTTTAGCCTATTCGAATCGCAGAAGAAATAAATATAAACATTGACGAATTGCTAATAACTCAGCTGTATTGTCCACTACTAACAGTTCTTGGTTAATATACATATGTATTTAGCACTCTTCCACTTAACTACAGACATCCACTTCAAATTTACTCCCAAAGTTCCGATAACAGTTTCGTCGCCGTTCAAAATGCCATTTTTCGCAAATCTATTATAACTTTTCTTATATTTACTTATTTATTTTCATATAGAAGTTTTGTTTACATTTTTTAATATCAGCCCTGAATTCCAAAGTAGCCTTCGCTGTGTTTTGGAAGTCAGAATAATGACTATCATAGATTATTGGAGGAAGGATTATTTATTTATATATATATATATATATATATATATATACGAGCTACCCGTCCCGACTGTGACATTGAAAACGCAATTTTTTCACAAATCAATATAGATTATTCAAGCTCCGACCAATGATATCGCCCTAATTAGATGTCAAATGTTATTTACTTGTCTATTGTCGTCTGCTGTTTGGAATAATCTATACCTCAGTTTCGTTAAAAACCCAGAACTGAGAAGACCTAGTGAAAGACTCTTACAAATATTTATTTATTTTTGCAGCGGCCCGTAGACGAATTTTTCATCCACAATTTAAACAAACATCTATTGTAGCTAGAATTAAAAACCTTTGACGTAAAAATGTTCTTTATAGCGAATTTTATACAGTCTCTCATAAGAGTTACTTATCTTGCAGTCAGGTGATAGAGGTAACGAGATTATCACTCACCTATCTGATAGTAACTATTTATTTATACTTAAAGTTTTTTTTTGTTTTTAATTTATTGTTAGGGCCGCATCGGTTTCGACGCGTGCTTCGTTTGTGGTATCGAAATTTAAAAAAAAAACTATATATTACTTTTATTAATTATAGTATTTATCTTAGTAACTGAAACTGCAGAATACTGATGCTCCATTAAACCTCTTGTTATATTGCAAAAGAAAAATACAATATTCAACTCAAACATTTCAATTCATAATAAAATATTATCAGCAAATAGTTACACAACTTTTTTATATATTTTGTGAAATAATTTTATCAATATGTATGCAGTAAGTATGGAAGTTACAAGTCAAAATAGTTTTATTTGCGTGCGTTTATAGATAAGCCAGTCATTTCGCACATATTGTATATAATATACATACATACTGATGCCTTAAGTAATTTCAACATTTTAATTATATTTACAAAGATAAACACACTTATTCAGAGGGAAAAATTATGCAAAGGTCACAGGGTATAATGCCAAAAGTAATTCTGTGTCTGTCAACTCTAAATTAAACAGATAATATATGTTGCAAATAATTAAATTAAAAAACAATAATAATAATATGATACTGAAATATAGATTCAAACTGTATTCCATAAATATAAAACTAAATTCATTACAGCATCCAAGTGGAAAAATACATTTTGGACTATATCCAAATTCATCTATTTAAGAGTCGCTCAGAAATTATAAAAGGAATGCCCAATTTACAATGTTTTAAATAGGTGAATATATTTTATTCAGCATACATAGAAACATACAGGATTTATATGCTACACTCCTTTACAAGTGTCCGAAAGAGATAAAAATAGAAAGATTTTTTTTTTCTAGTATAATAAATTATACAATTAAAGAACTATGTTGCATTCAATGATATTTAATTGAAGTGTTGATTGGTAGACTTTGCCATCCAGCGGTAAATGTCAATATATGAACTAGTAATTTTACAAAATATTTCATATCTACTAAATAACATTTTAAAATGACTGACATAAAACGCACAGCCTAAACCAGTGGGTTTAACAGAATAAAATATTCCACAGGAATTCCTTATATATTACATAGGTGGGTGGTGAAAAAGGTTTTATTAAAATTAATTTTGAGAGGGGGTTAAATGGGCTATGTAAGTTTGCATGGAAAATCTTCATTTATCATGTTATAGATATTAATTAGGCTCATATACATAAGCAAATAACAGCAGTTAAAGCATTTCTGATACTTCTTTACCCAAAAAAGTATAATTATGTATAAAAGTTTGTATAGAAGTTTATCATTTTTTAAATTAGAAACATGGAAATTGTTGTTTAGGCTTCTTTTTATAAGTAAATATTAATTATATTAATATTACAGTTTTTTTGGTTGGATACAGAATTGGGGCAACACATTTAAATAAAAAATTTAACTTGAAAATAAAATACTTCTATAAAACAAGATGCTACAGTTGTAGTCTGGGTGTCTTTTTAGTAATTAATACTTTATTATAATGGTAGCCAGCTTGAGGTTTGCAATATATATGTATTTTCAATTGGTTTTAAAAAAATATGGATTTTAATTCTTTTAAAAATTAAATGTAACATAATAAGAATTAGGGGATTATGTTGAAATTATCAGAACAAGTACTTCATCAATAAAAAAGCAGGCTTTTTATGACGTACTTGAAGTTTAGGTGAATAATAGTATTGTAATACTTTAATTTTCCATTTAAAAATAAATTATAAACTTATAAATATAGTACGTTGCAGTACTTGTATTATTAGATTTTACTATTTTGATAACAATATTTCAATTTATTTAAAAAGGCTGTTAAAAATAAATAAAAATAAACACTAGCGTCAATTTATATTTATACGAGCAAGAGATTAAAAAGCGATTACAAAATATTAAGTACTGTATTATATTTTACTCACAAACGTCACGTAATTGCAAATCAAACGTTTTCTGAACAAACAAATCTCAATGCTATATTAAAAAAAAAAACACAATAACTTGCGCAAACATCGTCAAATACAATGCCTAATTCACATACCTCGGATAATAAGGGAGCTCTGTCCAAGTGTTCTGATGAAGCGAACGCAGATTCGTAAAATGTTCCACGGTTCCTGGATTCATATCTGGAGCCTCCCTCGTCCCACATCCGAGCTTCCAATTCATCAGACATTCTGGCGCCTCGATAGCCGCAGAATCTCTCCACTTTTAACACATTTTTTAATATTAAGAACACGGAAATAAGATACAAATCATCAGCTGACTTTTTTACCCCGCTTTTTATATTAGTTACCCATAGAAAAATAATATTTAACACAATTTTTAATTAATATAAAAAATACACAGTGCGACTTTGAAATGAAAATAACACCATTACTCTTAGAGCAATAATCACGACTGATGGAAAATAAAAATGAATTCTGATTGCCCGTTTGGTGTTGGGTTGCCATCTATTAATATTAATAAAATAAATTTTAAGTTTCGAAACCACCATTATATTGTAAATATATCCAAAAATACTATATTTTAGACCAAATAAAAAATAAATAAATGGAACAAAAATACTGCAGCTTGTTTTGTATTTATCAACTTAGCTAATATATTGTATTTGTCATTGACCTCGGTGACGTTTGCGAAAGTATAGAATTTTCTAAGAAAATAATTAAAGGTGCATAATACACAATAGGGTATTTTCTATAATAGATAGATAGTGAAAAATATTTTATGAAATTTGATAAAAATTCAAATATATGTAGAAATATACTTCAGTATTTTGATATTGAGACATAAAAGCGCATTATTAATTTATTATATTATTCAATTAAAGTCGTACTTTTTAGTTTGTATATCATGTGACCTAAAACACGAGCTTCCATTGTGTGACGTCAGATAGGCATAAACTGTAATTTCAATATCATCTAGAACTCTGATAAACAGCTTTTCTGGAGTTTTATTGCTAGTATTTATACACTCCAACAATAGCGATTGTAATTCATTATTTTCCCAAAAAACACCAAATATTTATAGTTGCTAACGTTGCAAGAGTACCGGTCGTACATACACGACTATTGTTTTTAAGAATCTGACGTCATCAAAATGAGTAATCATGGTTTATGGCGGAATAAGAAAGGTTTAAAATTTAATTTTATTTTATGGCAAGAAAGCGTGTTTATTTTGCTGAAATATATTTTTTTGTAACTTTTTATTAGGAAAAGCAACATTTTGAAGTACAAGATTTTAAATTAACATGGTTATTTTTATTACTAACAGTATCTAAAACGGGATATTTACCATGTTTTTTATTTTTATTTGGTAGTGGTAACCAGTGTTTACGCAGCAAACGTACGAGAAAGGAGGTAGTCCGATATGGACACTTCTAATGCCGTCAACATCTACCCGCAAACGTCAGTCTCGTGAACAAGACATTCGTAGATAATGTCGAAATATCGAGCTCCACCAAATAAAAATAAAAAACATGGTAAATATCCCGTTTTAGATACTGTTAGTAATTTTGAAGTACTTTTTCAAATATACATCGTCGTCAACCCTTGACGCCCGGCCTCCAGTGGCGGACTCGGGGAGTTTGTCATATTGCGACTCGGAGGAAGGCGCGCTTCCATGTATTCAGTCGCCTTATGACGGCCGCTACTGGTGGGTCCACGAGCGTTCCCGTAGCCCCAACATTAGGCGGCGTGGTGAAAACTCGAGGAGGTTTTAGTGGGTAGGACGGGGTAGTAGGTACGGGGCTCTAAGCCCCGGTGAGTCCCACATACCCGTCCCGGTCCCCCGGCCGGGCGGCATGCGTAAATAATTTCCTCCTCGTCAAACTAAATAAAAGGTCTTGCTGCTTTGTGTTTGGTATATTTTTCTTTTATAAAACCAACTGTTATAATTTTTCAGATTCACTCTTCTTTTTAGAATAACGCGTGTTCAACTTAAAACAATAAATACAATATACTAAGAAATAAAACAATAATTAAAAATATAAATCTGTTATTCAATGGTAGGCTGGTGGGTTTTGTGCAAGCCAATTTAAGTAGGTACCAGCCGAACGTCATAATATATTCTACCACCAAAGAGCAATACTAAATGTTGTAATCAAGTTTGTAGGATGAGTGCTTAAACATTTTGATTATCATGTCCTCTTAACAGAGATCAGTCTATTGTGCATGAGATAATGCAGATAATAACTCCAGGTGGGTGGAGAACGGCTTTACCTTGATATCAGTGTCATGAGTCTAATTTTTTTTTATAAAACCCAGTAACTATACTGATCCGACCCAGGATTTGATATCACGACCTCGGGATCTATAGCCTTGAAGATAGCCACTAGAACAACAAGCAGTCGTGTTATGATGCAACTACCACATAAATAAAGGTGACGTGGGATTAAATAAAAAAAGAACACAAATAATTAGACAATTTATTGAAATAATAAAACCTTCATAAAATTACACATAATCATAAGTTAAATATCGTAAAATTCCTGCGAGCAGAGACTCCGTCGCAAGTTTAATGGAAACTCATGCTTAAATACATCTAAAAAATATATATATAACAAAATTGATATCTTTTTAGAAATAACATCACTAATTCTATTTGAAGTAAGTACCTATTTATAAAATTATACCTTTATATTTTTGCTAAAACTATCATCAGAAGCATGTATTTTCTGAAATTCTACTATTCGTATTTTTATACGAATTTATTTGGCAGTTCAATGGAATAAAATTAGTTTCGTGGCAAAATGTTTACGTCACATCAATCGTTTCATTTTAATACGTTGTACGGTGTAATTTGTTTTTTCAACGTATACTCTTTGTATGTCTAACTGAAAAATATCGTAAGCTTATGGCGGGAAATGTCAAAATAATGACATTTTTTTTTTCTTAATTTACTATTCTTAGCTAAAGTATCGATATAGAATTATTATTTTATATCAAGGAACTCTGTCCCTACCTACTACAGCAAAAATAAATTACATCTTATTTATTTTTAAAATATCTAAAATTATAATGGAACTTGTGATATAATTTAAACTAATATAGCTTATTATTTATTTCATAGCTAAATAAGAAAGTTTTATAAGATAGCGGTAGTTTATAAAACATTTAAAAAATATGCTCTCTTTGATATTATTCGAATTAATGATTGTTATTTTTGACAATTATTTCACAGATAAAAAATATAAATTTATTCACATTAAATAGTCAATTATGTGTTATTTTAATATGACACATTTAGAATTACAATTCAGTTTCGACCGTGAATTAAATTAATATTATTTGAAATTAAAAATTGATATAAAAATATAGATTAGCTCATGTTATTTCTAAAGATATCATAATGCCAGCTCGCGTGTCGTCTAATCATTTAATGTAAAAATGTTTCACATAAACATTTAAATAAATATGTAACTTATTAGTTTTTATCAAAAAAAAATCTAATTTGGCATAATATAATCTAGTTCTAATAATTATCTAATACATATTTATGTGAAACATTAGCCTTCGGTCTATACTAATACACTTCACAACATTTCATTTTGTTCAATTTTTTTTTCCTATAAGCAAATAGCATAGACCCTATGCCACAAAGTATGTTAAATCTTCTATCATATTTCAGCTACTAACATAACATATATTTGGTTCACTTACAATGAATTACCAACTATTGCCGTCTGTTTTAAACCACACATGCCATAACTGTTTTTGGAGCCGATTTTAATAATTTTCAATTAGGTCTATAATTCGAGTCGAGATGGCCCAGTGGTTAGAACGCGTGCGTCCTAACCGATGATTTCGGGTTCAAACCCAGGCAGGCACCACTGAATTTTCATGTGCTTAATTTGTGTTTATAATTCATCTCGTGCTCGGCGGTGAAGGAAAACATCGTGAGGAAACCTGAATGTGTCCAATTTCAACGAAATTCTGCCACATGTGTATTCCACCAACCCGCATTGGAGCAGCGTAGTGGAATATGCTCCAAACCTTATCGTCAAAGGGAGAGGAGGCTTTTAGCCCAGCAGTGGGCAATTTACAGGCGCTAATGAGGTATTTAATAGTGTTTTGCTGTTTTCAGTATCGAAAGTTTTTGTTTTTAGTGAAACGACCCCAAAAGTAGATATGGGTTAATACGATATGGCATAACGCTGTATTTTTTAAACCCTTTTAGTGATCTTAAGCTAGGTGATATACGATTAAGGAATCAAGTCAAGTTGCAAAAAACCACATGTTTAACTTATGACTTAAAATCCACTAGCAGAAATTTATGCATGAGACAAAAATATTCTTAGATCACATAGCTGAAAGAAAATTTAAAACAAAATAATAATAGCATTGCACTAAATTAATTATGGAATTACTAATATTCCTATTTACCCCCCTTTTTAAGCTTATCGCTTGTGTTAGGAGTGGGGACGACAATAGCCCAAGAGTTCAGGATCGATTCTGCGACTTTTTACATCGGTAGGCGGCCCGTAAACCGTTTCGCTATTGACGCTTCGAACATTGATGGTGTTAAGAATGGTTTATGCTTTTCACAGTCCCAGTATCTAAGTTCACATTGGCTCGTCTGCTTACCAGCTTAAAACATCTCTGAATTGACAATAATAGTGAACCAAATGTAGTTAGTTAAATTTTTATGGAATGGATTCAACATTTATCACATGAAAGTGCATCAAGGATAAATAGCTTCTATAATATTTTAAAGCGATAATATTAAAGAGGTAAACATGAAAATGCACTCTAATAAGTCAATTATAAGATTCACATTCGAGTATCAGAATTATGATTTATTTCTAGATTCTAGAAAATATTCGTAGATCAATCTTGAAGCTGCAAAATGGATGTTGGAAATAATCATTGATAGTTTTGTATTTATTTTCAAACGTACAAATTACTGGACAATGCATATATGAAATTTTAAGTTGATTTCGTTGCTTAGTAAATTGAAAATATTATACATCAGATAGCTTACTTGAACTATAGTTTAACAATTTAAACATTAAATGTCATTAATTATGAGGACTATCAAAATACCTCCAAAACCATACAATATTTCAATTCTATTGTACACAATCTCTTCAATAGAGTATATGCTATCTCTTTTCAACACACACACACATGAAAGAGATAGCACTATCTGTGTACAATAAAATCAGTGACAATAACTCGAAGAATAAAAATCGTTGACAAATTTGAATGTGGAACGATTTGTTTTTAAATGTATAATATAATAACGTATTCAATTTATAATTATCACAAAATATTTAATATTTTAAGAGACTTGCTTAGTTATTTTCAATTTATCAATTGGTCGTACATAGAAGCTTTCAAGATCTGAAATTCTTTAAGAAGTATGTTTTTGATAATCGCATTTGAGTTTTAACAATGGAGTTGAGTTTTAAGGACAAATATTATTCATTCAGATATTTAAAATTTTTGGTACCATCCGTAAATTTTGTCGACAAAAACAAAAAAGAAGGAATTATTTGCATTGCATATTAGAAAATGTCTTTTTTATTTTTAATACACGTCACACGGCACGGACTTCATCTCCCACCACCCTCGGTGTGTTTGCATTTTTGTTTGAAAAAATTTACGAATATACAATCAAACACATCCAAAAAACTTTAAAAGGAGCCGTAAGTAAGTACATTCGATGCGAGTATAGATCTGAAATGTATCAAAAGAAGTCAAGAAGGTACCAGTTCCTCTGTCGGCTGTCAGACGACGACTACGAGCGGCAGGTCTCGGATCATAAGGAGGGCGGAGGCGGCGCGCGCGACGCGACCAGCGCGCTGTCCAGGCGCGGCCAGTCCACGTACTCCGCGCCGTGTCTGCGGGCGCCGGCATACTTTATTGCTACGCTCGTGGCCATTGTTTGTTGATGGTACAAGGGACATAACGACTTAGTTTCCAAGGCTGATGACGCATTGGTTATGTAAGGAGTGTTTAGCTTTACTTACAGCGCCAATGTTTATGGGCAGTGGTGACCACTCACTGGTCGGTGGCATATTTGCCGTTCACTTGCTATGACATTAAATAAAAAAAAAAAAAACACGACCGGAGATAAAACCCAGTAAATTTCTTTCTGGTCCGAGCCAGGTCGTCGGGTTCCTTATGTAAAGAACATCCTTATATGGAGCAGTCTTATAATTGGTTACTAGACCGAGTCAACACATATTTATATAAAATAAAGTTTACTTGAATATGAAAGACAACGTGGCCCCGACGGCGGCTCCCCAGAACATGAGGTAGAGCAGCAGCTCCGTGTTCCCACGCGTGGGCAGTGCAGCACTCGCGCAGAACATCGACACCGCCACCAGCAGCACCGACGGGAACTGAACCGAGACAGGAATATGAGAGCCTTAACTAGCAAATGTACACTTTTTTCTATTTAGTTTAGTGTATATCTTTATATAATTTTATGTTCCAAGTCGTATATGTTTGTATGTATATAATTTTATACGAAATGGTTCTAAACAAATCTCAGCAGGCTTTTATTACGATAATTTGAAAATTATTTTTTAAATTCACAATTCCAAAATTTATGGTTAACCTATTTTCCCGTCTACTGTTCTTAAAAAATAATGTCAATATGATTATAACAGATAACAATACTCACTGTTAAGTATTTCCAGTCTCTATGGCGACGTAGAGGGCAAAGGGCCGTGTTGCCCTCGCCTTCGACTATGACATACTTGCCAAGGAACAAGTCCAGCGAATCCTATAAATAAACAAAATCACAATTTACATTATTCAAGGAAACTCTTTTCAACCAACAATTATTTCTTCTAATTCAAAAGTGAGCAACTGCAACTGTATTATTTTCAATTCAAAATCAGCGAATGAAAATCGAAATTTGCAAAATTCATGACAGTCTTTTACGACCTTTTAACTATTGGTAAGTTACCTTGCTGTTCTTACTTGAACATCAGACCTAATACCTTTCTTCTTAACCTTAACTGATCTTCTGGAATGTTCTACAGAAGCCTAGAACTACTCTTATAATACCTTATAAATAAATTTACAGTACCTGTCGGAAACCGTCACTGAAGTTATTCTTGTAGTATCTGGTGAGGGAATTGATCCCGTCCCTCAGCAGTCCGAGACGTGTACGCTTGCCCGTTCTGGTGAAATCCGTCTTCAGGGCTCCCGTGCCTGAATATTGAGTTGATATCATATCTGCATGATCCGCCCATACCTATAACAGAAATGAGAGATTGTTTCTTGGCGGTAAAAAAATTTATAATAAGTATAGTACAGCCCTAAACAACACCACATCACCGGGTAAACTTTCATGTTTCAGAATGAAATATTAGTCAATAACAACAAGATGAAATTTTTAACATTTACTTCACATTTATATCTCATTTTTATATAATAGATAAGTCGACCTTTGGAGCTAATATTATGTAGCTTGTGCCTGTAAGTACACTGGCTCACTCACCATTTAAACCGGAACACAAAGTCAAAAATCTTTATTCAATATAGAAGTGTTTACACTTGCTTATTGATTGTCAAAAATCTACCACCGGTTCAGAATTTAGCACCTCGGACCTGAGAAGAACCGGCGAAAGAAACTCAGCGGGATATATATATTTATTTTTTTTAACCATTTTCCATGTACAATGATAATTATATTTTAGTTATTTGAAACAGCCTGGAGGCGATCATTTCATTCCCAAGGTGTGCAGTCAACTAAAAAGTCACAAAAATACTAAGTATTGCTGTTTTGCGGTACAATATCTGATGAGTGGTACCTACCCAGACTTACACAAAGCCTTACCTCTGAGTAACAATATGATAAACTTAGTTTACTAAATAGAAACTCGAGTAAGTTTAAATAGCTGTTGGCAAAATTTAAGATTTTTTTAATGGATTGTTGAATCTTCTAAGTTAACCACAAATACAAATGGTAAATAACTCACAGAGTTAAACAATTCATCCAAATGTGGGTTTTGATCGTCAGCGGTAATCACCGCCAGCAGTCTTAGCACAGCACTGAGCTGTCTCTTGGCTAGGAGACTTTGTACAACGTTGGTTCGATCCAAGCAGTCCACGCAGTTTGTACGGAAGACGCCACTTTGACGAAGTAGAACCGTACCTCCTCGGGATAGGAAGTAACCGAATTCAGTCTGTAAGAAAAACGACGAGAATTAGTTTCAGTAGAATTGATGATTGTTTGGGTTAGTGATAACCAGCCTTCTGGATCATTTTTAGCGCGAATGAAGTCAAACTGACTTTACGTCTAACGGACGCCGCACTCTCCATCGTCTCTTTGCAGTTAGTTGCTTAGGCGAGAAAAAAACGGCGGCACTTGGACTCATACTAACACGTAACGATGACATATCTCTCTCTCTAAATAGTGCGTGTGTGCATTGCGTGTTTTATGCGCGTGTGTGCGTGCGCGCGCGTACCTGCTCGTGCGCGACGCGGTCCATGAGCACGGCGAGGCGGTCGTAGCGCATGCCGCGGCACTCGGCGTGGAAGTCGAAGGGCTCGTAGCGCACGGCCGGCAGCGCGGCCGCCGCCACCGCCGCGCGGTAGCCGCGCTCCAGCGACTCCTCCTTGCCGTGCTGGTCGATCTGGGGACCCGCGGGTACGTCACTCACTGGCCTTACTTCACACTCTTATAAAATGCAAATTGCTGTGAATACAATTTGGAAAAATATGGAATTACCTATTTTTTTTTAATAAAATCAAAGACTCTTGTAGGGAAACGTAATTGAATCGCCACGTTACACGTTAAATTTAACGTACAACCACAGATTCGGAATGTATATTCTACAGGAAAAAAACCAGAACGAAACTGAGAAGTTAACCACAAATTTAATACAAAGCCCTTTTAATGCCATATGTCATGTATGAAAACAATCAAATATGAACGCTTATACATATTAAATATTTCTTTTGAGTTCCATATAAAAGTTTCACAATAGAAAAATAACTGAAAAGTTAAGTCCAAACAAACGAATGAACGAATGAAAGATTCAATATCCGTTCGGTCCTAAGCTCAAAACAGATACGAATGAAATCTCACCAAATTAAGCAGAACTTGGTTTCCATATTTCTGGAGCTGATCTCTTAAATGCCTGGTGTAAGCGGCGACGTGATCCTCAGACGAAAGCGCCATCGCCGGCTTGTACTTGAGGTTTGGGTACTGGGTCCAGAACAGAGGGATGGAACCTCGGGTCTGGACAAAGGATGACTTCTCCCCTCCACGCTCAACTATTTGCTCGGTTTCTACGAAATTTGCTACATTGCCCTGAGGGAAAACATATTATTCATTTAATTAAAGTCATTATTAATATTATCTTAAGATTTAATTCTAAAATATTCGAAACATAGGAGCTAACGTTATTATATTTACAAATAATTTTTGCAGTTGAAACTCTTGAACCTTGGAGTATTAGTGCAAAAAACCTTCATTAAAGATATAACATGGGCTGGTCAATATTTTGCCTAGATCCGCATATTATCTAAGATAGTATGTCTCTTGTGCCTGTAATGACACGGCTACTTAAGGACCTACAGTCCCCCCCCCCCAAAAGTTTAGAATGAAACATTAAGTACCTCTCAAAGAAAAGCTTTCCGACAATAATTTATATATCTTTTTTTTAATTATTTTAACAAATGATATTAAGATAAGAATTAATAATCTATGAATCTGGAAGTGATATTTACTCTTAATCGACATGCTTATCAGATTTTTTTCATAGAACTTATTTGTAAATAAGTTGTAATTGTGTGTATTTTTTTAAACAAAATAAGATTTGATCACCAGCCTATTTTGTCAAATTTTTCTTCACCATCGAGCACTAGAAGTATTATAATCATTAATACTTAAAAACTCAGTGAACCCTCCTAGGTTTCAACTCGCAATAGTCGGTTAAGAAGCACTAAAAAGTATTTATGCTCGATATTAGAATGGTATGTTATGTATGTGGGAATGTTAGGTGTGTGATTGGGAGGTACAATGTGTAAGAGAGAGACAGCATGACAGAGAATTATGTAGGTGTGAGCGAGAGGGAGAAAAAGGAGACCCGATGCCGGCACGACGTATTTAAGTTTAACGTACTCTTTTGTAAATTCGAAACAAACAATATAAATTGTGGATATTTCGTGGTTTCCTTCAACCCTACATCCCACATGTATATGGCTTACTAACCTGGGCATCGATTCCACGCATGAACAGCCTCGTACCAGCTCTGTCCACGCTCCGCCGCGACACCAGCGACCACGACAGCTGATGACCATTCACCGTCACGCGGTTAATTGCCACAACTAACTTACTCATTAAGGAATTCATACTATTTGAAGAGAATAATATCATATTTAGATAAATAAATATTTTAAGTAGTAAATTCGATAATCCTTTAATGAACAGTACTTCACTGTGTAGGATTTAGTATAACACGCACGTGACTTTGTGCGTGTTCGTGTGTCTGTGTGTATGTTTAAATACAGTCGCACTTCACTTCTCCTTCACTCTGATAAAATCTTATGGGACACTATCTTCTCATACAAGACCGGATTCATGGGAGAATTGACATTGACAACTTCCAAATTCCTAGTAATTTCATGGAGAACCCAAAAATAATTTGAGGTTAAACTTAAGCGGCGATTCGATAATCGAAAGGTGGCCGAGAATTCAGACATGTTTCGTTCGATGGGAGTAAGAAAGAGAAGGAAAGAGAAACAGAAAGAGAGTTACATATTTAAAGAAGTTTCACTTCAAGTACAGTTCCGCATACGCAGTTATTACTTTTCATCCACCACCTGACTTCAACTCAGGACCTCAGGAACTATACCTTATTCAACCATTCGAAGTATTTAAAAAGGATACAGCCCTGAATGATCGGCAAAGCAAATCTCGCAAACTGTTGGTGGGAGTAGTCTTTGAGGAGGTGACCATTCCAAAGGAAGCGGGAGTCCGCACGGCTGGCCAGCGACATCTGGAAGTTAGACCAAGCTTTTTGAATTTAGTAATGTGCTGGATTTTAGGTTACAAGTTCCTGTTCAAAACAAACATCGGTTAATTTTACTGTCTGGGTAGATACCTTCTACAAATTTGTCAATAAATATTTTATTATTCAAATACTAGTTTTTTTATTTTCTAAAGAAAGAAAAAAAATCGAATGAAAACACCAAAAAATATAAAACACCCTCCGAAAACTAATAATGAATATATGTGTACAGTATATGCTATTTCATTACATAATATACTTCTAAATGGCATTCTGGTAAATCCAGAACTTCTGATAAAGGACAATAACACAAAGTATGACAATACTTCTTATTATATTATGAAGATAATACAGAAAGTGTTGCCATAACTTTTATTTTTTATTAAATATAGTATCATTGGAAAGTTCTTGACCAGAATTTGTACAAAGGTTCCATATAGCAATAATTAATTTCTTGCGATAAGTTTTCCGAGCAATTCTCGGCGGTCACATAGTGAGTGATTGCTAGTTAGTAGTATTACCTTATGGAAATCTGGAGGGACCGAATGCAATCTCTGCATTGTGTGCGTCAAATCATATCCATATGAGAAATATATACCAGGCGTCTGTAACGCCAACTTGAGCATACGTTCATAAGTATTATTATCTTCTATCTAAAAAATAAAATAAATAATTAGTTTGGTTTCATTCTCTCTGTATATTTTACTTGGTGGTAGGGCTTTGTACAACCCGTCTGGGTGAGTACCACCCACTCATAAGATATATTATTAACTCCGCCAAACTGGAATACTTGGTGTGTTTCGGTTTGAAAAGTGAGTCATTGTAACTACAGGCACAACGGACATAACATCTTAGCTTCCAAGGTTGGTGAAGCATTGGCGACGTAAGATTTTAATTAAAACTTAGCTTCCAAGGTTGGTGGAGCATTGGCGACGTAAGATTTTAATTAACATCTTAGCTTCCAAGGTTGGTGGAGCATTGACAATATAAGATGTTAATATTATTACAGAGCCAATGTCTATGGGCGTTGGGTGTCCGACTAGATAAATAAAAAAAATTAAAATCACAAACAGAACATGGTCATAGTACAGACTAGATACGATTTGTTTTTATTCATTGTAAATCAACTTCTTCTATAAATTAAATATTGGAAATATTAATAATAAAATTTCTCCAGCATATTATGTTTTCATAAATACTGTTATAAGAAGAATTAGTGTGACTTTCCGAACATCATACGTCATTCTGACAGGTGGCTTTTAAATTCATTCTTTTGTTTTTGGCGGGAGGCAGCGCGAAATACGGTCAGGCGTATCATTGTTAAACTGTTGTAATAATATTAGCAAACCAGAAATTAATTACAGTATTTTGTTATTAATTAATTATTATTTTATATTCATGTAATTAATTTATTAAAAGTAAATTTGTTTTATTAATACTATATTATGTTTTGGATATATGAATATAACGTACCTGTTTATTGGTCAAATGATTGGTTGACCGTGAGTAAGGTATAATATCTGTGCCCGCCAGTTCATATATATCTTGGCCATTTATTTTGCCTACCTGTAATTAAAGAAAACATTTATATACCTAAGGTAGCCAATCAAACTGTACACTCTTATTCTTGATTAGTAATAAAATAGATTAATGTGATTTATTAATTGTACAGTGAATTTTATTAACAACGTTATATATAGGGATGGGCTGAAATTCGTTTTACATTCGGTTTTAACGATTTTTTTACAGCTTGAACTTAAATTCGACATTCGGCCGAAATTCGGTTCAAATGCCGAACTTTCGGTGCAAGAAAAGAGTAAAATAACATACCTAGTTTGTTCTTGCTCTTGTATTATCTATCTAACACTCTTTGACCATGAGTAGGAAAATGAGGTTAATTTTAGTAGGAACGAGTAAACCATAAAAATGTGATGTTATGAGATTTCAATAAAACCATCATACAAAAAGTAGTTAAACTCTACAATATCAGTATCTAGGAGGTTATTAATATTTTTGAATTTTTATCACATTGTAAGTTAAGTTTCAACTTGTACTTCACGGCGTGTCACTCTCGAGAAAGCGTGGCGAAATTTAACCGAAGTTTTTACCGACCAATTTTTTTTATTTTCACCGAATCTTCGGCCGAATTTCGTCTTCAGTTCAATCCACATTCGGCCCATCTCTTGTTATTTTACAACTAGAAAATACACATATCCTAAAGTTTAGGTTTCTAGCTTAGTCCGCAGAGAAGATACAGGGGTTCGAAGTTGCCCTGATTAATTTCAAGAAAAGCTGTGCGAGACTTAGCTACTGTACCTCGAGATATGTGCAAAGTTACATGGTAATCGGTACTCAAGTCTGTTAATCTAATAAAGATATATATATATATATATCCTTCTTTATATGTGATATTATAATTAAATCACTCACCAATATCCGATATTTAGCAACGACTAAATATAATCCTGATATGAGTTTAATGGAACCAAGGAACCCACATACTGGTTTGTATGCATTTGGAGGTATAGGTATCTTCACTGCATTTATATCTGAAAGGATTTTACTTGGTTTAATTTTAATCTATACTAATATTATAAATAACTCTGTCTGTTTGTTACTCTTTTTCGGCCACTAAACTGAATTTGGTGACATTTGTTATGAAGCATACTCGAACTAGGCTCCTGTTTTTTTTATCTAATACCTAAAGTTCAACCCCGTAAAACAGAGGATGACTAGTATACAATAAACATTTTTTTTTCAATAAATACACAGAGGAATGTAAAGATTCATCTAATGGTATGTGGTCATAACAGTTATAATATTGACAATGTAAGCAATATTATCTAACAAGAAAATTAAGCAGACAATAGATAAGGCAAATTAAATTAATAATAATAGCTGAGATGGCCCAGTGGTTAGAACGCAAGCATCTCAACTGATAATTGCGGGTTCTCGGCGGTGAAGGAAAACATCGTGAGGAAACCTGCATGTGTTTAATTTTAACGAAACTGCCACATGTGTATCCGCATTGGAGCAGCTTGGTGTAATATACTCCAAACCTTCTCCTCAAAGGGAGAGGAGACCTTAGCCCAGCAGTGGGAAATGAATAGGCTGTTAATGTTGTTGTTGTAAATTAAAAATAATGATTTTATATCACTCATCTCATTAACTTTTGATTAATTTATATTAAAATGGGCCCAGCAGTGGGAAATTTACAGGCTGCTAATGTAAAAAGAATGAACATAGTCATAACAATTTAAAATGGACCACCCAATGGTAAGTAGGCATGCAAATGGAGTATAAGTATTAATGTTGGCAGTATAACCACCCCCTCAGGGTGGTTCTTACCCATATGGGCTTGCACAAAATCTCTATTGTAATGTTAATTGTAATATTTAAAAAAGAGAAAATATGAGTATAAAAATATTCATAAATAGCTGTGAATTAATAGGATTGACCATATTTGACAGTTTCCTAAGAGTTTCAGCCTATCTACAGTCCATTCCGACAAGAGGAATTGAAATTTATTTTAAAAAGGGAGGACATTGAATTAAAGTAGCAATGCCTCAAATGAATTTAGAAATTACTAATATTCCTATTATAACATTATTACATCCCTCCTTTCAAGCTAATCACTTATGTTAGGTGTGGGACAACAATCACCTAAGGGGTCAGGATCAATCCTACAACTTTTTAAATTACTAGGCAGCACATAAACCATTGATGCTTGTATTTAACTAATGATATCATTGGTTGTAATCTTGAATATAATCTATGATATTTATTATACATTCATAAAAGAGTTGCATTTTAAATGTTGACAATTGTTATCATAATTTTATAATTACTTATTTTATTCTTACTACTCTGTTGATTAGATGTACTAATCAAGAACTGTTTATAGTGCATAATAGCAAATCTCATGGAATATATATGTTAATGTTAACTCCTTTTTCAATTGAAATAGGCTATAGTTAATATAATTTATAGTCTAATTAGAATTTATTCCTTTTAAAAAGTCAAAAAATATATATTACCTTTAACAGCTGTCTCTCCAGTAATTCTATCGATCACCAAAATTTCTGTTGGATTAATTGTTGGTTCAAAATAAAACTTATCAGATGTTGTGTACCTGAAATCCATTATATTACATAAAATAAATGTTTCGAAATAGTTTGCGACTCAAACCATATGTTATTTGACATTTTAATTTTATTAAATTAAATATGATCCAATTTTGACACTAATCAAACAATGTGTACGAATTACAAAAACGGTGTGTCAATCGGTTTTTATTTTATATCTATGTAAATAATAATATTTCTTATTCAAAAGACATTAAATACATAGTATTAAGATTCATGATAATTGATTCAAAAGCATGACCAAATCTAATCATTATCAAGTGAGTCTTGTGATTTCAAAAATATACTAATGCAATTAGCTTCCAGCACCTCAAAAATTAAAAAGAATATATGTACTTACAACTTGATGTCGTCATGAATTAACAATTGATCTGCCATCTTATATAAATTTACGTTGTATGCTCTTAGTTTACCTATATCATAGCATTTGCAATATAAACCCGAGGAACTCGAATAAAATTATAAGCATTACAGGTAGTTAACGATTAAAAGTATGGAAATTACAACACGAAATGATTAAATGTTCAGAATGACAATTTGATATTTGACAATCTGTTGACTGTCATATTGACAATAGAAACGATATGCGAATTTTTAAAGCGATTTAATTAATTTATAATAATTTTATAAATCCTGTTTTCGAAATAGAAAATCAAATTTTTTGAAACCTACATTTGAATTAATATAAAATATTTTCATAATGACAAATAAGTACAAAAAGCACTTAAATATTGTATAGTGCATATAACGAGACACTATTTTTCAAGTTAATTATAACCTGTATGCCATACAGTAATATTCGTAAACATGTGTTTTTGAAAGCTCACCTAACCTCAAACGCCGTACTATGATGAGTGTATTTTGTTTATGAATTATTTAGTTAATTTAGTTTATAAAGACTATCAAAATGGAAGTAGAAGGTTATCCAGGCCTTATAAAAACTATTAACGATGATGAAGAAGTTGAAGATTTCTCAGAGGAATCCGATGTTGAGGAAGAAGTAAGACTTTTATTCTAATCGACTTGTGCTTCTGTTATTGTATGAACTTTACATAAAAATGATAATTTTGTCAAATTTAATTTTATTCGACATGCTCTTAATACTTTTATTCCAGTAAGATCATAGTGAAAGACAGATATTGTGACAAAAATGTATGTAGTCGAAAGCATAGGTTTTTTAAAAAGTACATAATAAATTCACATATGTATCTACGAAAAATTTATATAGTTCAATTCTTAAACCTATATTATTATATGGCACTTATGCTTGTATTTTTAGTATCAACCCACAAAACAAAAGGTGAAAAGGAAAGCAGACTTCGACCCACAATTCAAGTTTGTCTCTTCGGTTGAAGAATACAATAAGGTAACTATAAATATTGTTTTATCACGTTAGAATAAGACAAATGAATAAAATATAATATAAACAAAAATTAAGACAGACATCTTGATTGAATTCGATAACCAGTCAAAATATTGTTATGTCACACATATTCATTAAGTGAATCTAGAATATTCTGCTAGATATAACTATTAAAAAAAATTAAAAATGTTTATTTAATACATACAAAGGGCTTAATCTATAACAAGTTAGGAATCAAAACCTAGTAAGTTATTTGGTAAGGACTAGCACTTGTGTAAATATATAGTTAGCAATATATAATTATTTACTTCCAGTAAAACAACAGACTTAATTAATTATTTTTGTAATTAAGTTTATATTTTATATTTTAGGATCCATGGGATGATTTACAAAAATATGTGAGGAGAAATGTAAAGAGGACACTCGATCAAAAGATAGAACTTAAAAGAGCCGAAGCCAAAGTAAGAGGCAATGTTGACGTGGACACTGATTCAGAGGCTGAAGCAAAGGGTGAGATATATATATTTTATTGTACAAAATTTGTAACTGGACACTTAAATGGACCATCTAATGATAAGTGGATAACACTGCCCACAGACATTGAGGCCATAATAAATGTTAATCATTCCTTACACTGCAGATGCATCACAAACCTTAAGTAACTAAGATGTTTAACTGGCTCACTTACCTTTCAAACTGCAATATAAAATTTACTGCTTGGTGGTAATGAATTGGTGGTACCTGCCCCAACTAATTTACTTACTTTAAAAAGTATTTATTATAAAAATATTATAAATACAGAACTGAGTCGATTAGGCATGCTGCTCTTAAATAATAATATATTGAGCATGGATGACACGTATATCTTCAGTTGCGATCAGTACTCAGGATACAGTGGTATTCTATAATCTAGCACAAGACAAATGTAGTGCTGCTTGGGCAATCTAAGGATATAGTGTTTATCTAATGCTAGATTTGTGATTACAGTTCTCATCAAGTTTTTTGTAGGAAAAAACAATGAAAGAAAATCAATAAACAAATTTTATTCAACCCCTATTTTTATTTATTAGCAATGCAATTCCCCTTCCTTTGCTAAGATATTTATTAGTTGATGTAGAAAAATAATTATTATATATTTAAATTAATATATTTAAATACTTTATAAACTCAGTACATTATTAAGTGTTTTAAATGCAACACAATTTAAAATACAAATACTTGTTCTAGATGTTGATGTGGATGAATTGGAAATATCAGATGATGAACTGAAGAAAGATGAAATCAAAACAAAAGAGAAGAAACTGACTAAGAAGCAAAAACAGAAACAGGTATGATTACTCTTATTTATTTGTACCTATTTGTATTTTTTAAGACTACTGAAAAAGAAGCCCCTTAATCGGCACTCTTTGCTGGATAGTCGCCGACTACGAATGCCGCCGAATAGTCGGCTTTACCGACTAGTCGCCAACTAATCGAAACATCTTTTATAGATATTTTAATTATGGGATTTACATTAAAAATAAATTTGATCAGATGGGGATTCAAGCAACTGATGCCACTTAATTCCTAATAATTAGCATGAAAAATCTGAATGAAATTGTTAATATGGCAGTTAATTGCTGCTATAGAAATATATTAGCAAATTAAATATCAAACTCAATTATAGTTTTGAAGCTAATATTTTTTTCGTGTAGGAACTAGAAGATGAAGAAAAAGAAGGTACCCGAATTGAATGTGATGAAGACTTCTTCGAAGAACCTCCAGCATATGACGAGCAGGCATCCTTTTACATGATGAACCTCTCACGTCCATTACTTAAAGCTATTGGAACCCTCAATTATGTTCACCCCACACCTATACAAGCTGCTACGATACCCATCGCTTTATTAGGTATGTCTAACTAGGATTGCTATAATAATAACTATTGCCTACTACTTAGTACTACATAACTGTGTAGGGAAGGTGCCTACCTTCCCTAATGGCAAGTTATGAAAAAAAATATGCTCTACTATATAATTTCTCTATGCATATATTTATTTGGTAGTAGCATGTTGTGCAAGTCTGTCTGGATAGGCACCATATTCAACCGCCAAACAGCAATACTTATTATTTTTGTGTTTGGGTTTGAAAGGATAGTAAGCCATAAGCCAGTGTAACTACAGGCACATATTAGTTTCCAAAGTTAGTAGTGCATTGGCTATCTAAGGAACGGTCAACGGTTCTTACGATGCCAATGTGAGATCCACTTGACCATCAAACTACCTTAGATTAGATATAATTCCTCATTACTATAATTGTAATATTAATGAAAGTTATATATATAAAACGGGACTTTGATTTATTATAATCTCTAGTGTTTTTGTTTAAACTGAAATGTATTTGTTACCAGGCAAAGACATATGCGCGTGCGCAGCCACCGGTACGGGTAAGACAGCGGCCTACATGCTGCCCATACTAGAGCGGCTGCTGTACAAGGCGGTGTCGGAGCGCGTCACACGAGTGCTCGTGTTGGTGCCCACGCGAGAGCTTGGGGCGCAAGTACGGCTTTCTTTATTATTATATACCTTAGCCGTTATAAGTATCTTTGTTCATCATAAGGGACTTAATATTTGTTGAGGCTTAATGTTAATCGCTGTTTTCGCGTTAGGGGAAGAAGAGGGGGGCGGGGAGGAAATGTTAGGTTCATTATTCCGGGATAAAAAATGATCTATGTGCTTTTCCAGACTATAAATATACCAGAAGATAATGTAGCTTTGTGCCTAATATCATTATGATCTGTTTAGCTGTTCTGATGTGATGTCAAACAAATATTCATTCAACCAAACTTTGCCATTTATAATATTAGTAGGATTCATTTATTAGTATAAAAATTAATAATATTTCTGTGTCCAGGTGCATACAGTTACTCGTCAGCTTTCTCAGAATACGACAGTCACTATTGGATTGTCTGTCGGAGGATTGGATGTCAAATATCAGGTAAGATATATTATAATAATAGCTATTTATTAATCTACCGTTTCTTTTTAATCCAATTTGTCTAAATAACACGAACATGTATTTGAACGTATGGCATTTTTCTTTTTATTCATATATGTAATCGGAGTGGTCACCACTGCCCATAGATATTGGTAGGAAATATTAATCTTTCCTCATATAATTGGAGACTAAGATGTTATGTCCCTTGTGTCATTAGTTACCCTTCTAACTACAACACAACAATAGTTAGTGTAACTGTTTTGTGGTACCACATATTATGATGAGTGTCATCATAATAAATCATCATAATGGAGTTTACTTGAATACTCATTTATCTTTAATTTGACAGGCTTACTAAGGTTAATAATACTCTGTCTTCACTCCCTAAACGCTATATAGTACCGTCAACATAAAAATGCCACAATTATATAAAAAAAAAAAATTAGCGCTACCCGTTGTAGTATATCGATATTAGTTATCAGCAATAGAAGTTCCAATGGCAGGATGGCTAATGATGAATAAACAAATTTGACCTTGAATACTAACTTGATTACCTTTGGTCAATATCTAAAATAGTCTGTGTGTCAATATTGATCCTTAAAAAATAGATGTTTCAAATATTTACGCAATTGTTATAAGGTTTTGAGAAGTGATATCAAAGCGTGATAAAGTAGTTAAGAACAGTTGTTATATAAATAAAGATATATTAATCATGAACTGTGTAGTGCATATAGAAGAGCTATTATTAAATTGCAGCGAATATGTATATCTGTATTCCTTCTCCGAACCGGTTGTAGTGTTTAATTTGATTATCAATAAGTAAATGTGATGCTTCTATATTGAATAAAGGAATTTGAGTTGAGTTGAGTTGAGTTGACGTTTGTCCATCTTCACAACTTATTTGAAGGAATATAGTACAGTTATGTATACTTTCAACAGGAAAGCGTTCTACGTCGCAACCCGGATATTGTAATAGCAACCCCGGGACGTCTTATAGACCACATACGGAACACGCCGTCCTTTGGACTGCATTCAATCGAGGTCCTCGTGCTTGACGAGGCTGACAGGTAAATATGCTTTACGTGAAATATATTATATGTTAAACGTTAATTTATATGATAGAATTAGTTAGGTCATATAATAGCTAGAATAAAAATTGTTATTTAATTTTTATATAGTCATTTTTTATTAATGGTGGTAATGGTGGTTGTGATTACTCCATGCACTGATTAAGCTCCATGTATTCGTTGAAAATCTACCAGAAGTATTAATTTTTTTACTTTATTATTTTGATATGTAATTCATCATAAACTTTCAGAATGCTCGACGAGTACTTTGCAGAACAGATGAAGGAAATTATCCGTCAGTGTTCACCGAAACGGCAGACCATGCTGTTCTCGGCCACCATGAGTGAGGAGGTGAAGGACTTGGCAGCGGTGTCACTTAATAAACCAGTCAAATTGTTCTTGGACTCGAATAAGGACGTCGCTTTTAATTTAAGACAAGAGTTTGTGAGGTATTTATTTGTTTTATGAATATCATACTTCCTTAATATATTAATTTTAATTCTTACTTAACGATTTGTTGAGAAAATACTAATTATTATAACAGAGATGTTCGGTATACATAGATACTCTTTGATAGCCTTCTGGCAAATCAAAGACACACATTTAGTCATAGACACTTGATGATTTTAAATATTCCTAACATATAGCACAGGATATACAACGGGTTATTAAATGCATAGGCGACTTTATCGCTATAGTATAATCTGTCTATGCTCTTTTAGACAATATCTGTAACAAGGAATAGCATAGTTTAAATTAATATATTACTTACCTATTTAAAATATCTTTCTATAGATTACGTTTTGATATATTTCGTTCTCATTTCATATAATTGTATGTCAGGATCCGCAAAGAGCGCGAATCGGACCGAGAAGCGATCCTGGCGGCGCTGGTCTGCCGCACGTTCCGCGACCGAGCCGTCATCTTCGTGCAGACCAAGAAGCAGGCGCACCGCCTGCACGTCGCGCTCGGCCTGCTGGGGGTCAAGGTAACCACGCTGGGCAGGAGATAATCCATGATGGTGGCCAATCAGGGGAGACCAGCCAGCTACGCAGGACGTATTATAGTGCACAAGTGTGTGCTCTAACACAGGTGCACCCACTATTCCCTGACTGAATCGATCAGATCGATGAAAAGATCGACGGCTTCACGTGTTTTTCGAGATGCTTAAGATTGTCACTGCGATTTTTTTTTGTCTTATGGCTCGGGGACCCTCAACCCGCAAATAAAATTATCAAAATATATTTTGGATCTGTGTGAACATAAGTTATATATAAATTCTTTGTTATTCAAACTAGTTACTAGACTAACAAGATCATCACGTTACGTGATAGTATTTTAGATAGTAAACATTTTTTAAATGTAATATAATTAAATTATTATTGATATTTTGTCATTTCGCCAGGTGGCTGAATTACACGGAGCTCTCAACCAGCCGCAGCGCTTGGACTCGCTGAAGCGCTTCAAAGACGAGCTCGTGGACGTGTTGGTGGCCACCGACGTCGCCGCCCGAGGGCTCGACATCCCGGGCGTCAAAACGGTTCTTAATTTCACGCTGCCCGCTACATTGGAGCACTATATCCACAGAGTAAGTCGAAATTAAATACTCTCTTCTTGGTCATATAAGAACTCGATATAGGAAGTTCTTAGTGATCTCCATTTTCCAGTCAATATATAGTTCCATTGGATAGCTTAGAACACCGACAAGTCTGGAGCCCCAGAAGTACTATTTAATACTTTTAAATAAAGTCATGTAATTTTTATTAACAGTAACGTTTGAGTTAAAGGTTAATTATCCCATGGTTTTGAAATCGAATAGATTTTTTTTTTATTCGAATGAACTGACAGATACTTGAATAAAAACATCCAAACGACTCTAAGCATTCGGTAAACTCATGTACCACCGGCCGGAGCAATTCCGATGCCGTAAAGGACTACCGAATCTTTTAAAAACAGTCGGAAAAGCCCAAAAAAGAAAAAAGTAAAATGTTTCGGATTATATAAACACGGCTCTGTCCGGTGGGCAGGTGGGGCGCACGGCGCGCGCGGGCCGCGCGGGCGTGTCGGTGTCGCTGGCGGGCGAGGCGGAGCGCGCGCTCGTCAAGGCCGTCGTGCGCCGCGCGCGCCGCCCCGCCAAGAGCCGCCAGGTGCCGCCCGACATCGTCGCCAAGTACCGCCACAAGCTCGAGCGCCTCGAGACCGAGATCGGTGCGCTATTACACTCTCCGCTCGCTTACGCCCGCTTACGCCGACACATCTCTCTCTTGTGACGCTACTCTCCACTCACTTATGCCAACAACATCTCTCTTGTGACGCTACTCTCCACTCACTTATGCCAACAACGTCTCTCTTGTGACGCTACTCTCCACTCACTTATGCCAACAACATCTCTCTTGTGACGCTACTCTCCACTCACTTATGCCAACAACATCTCTCTTGTGACGCTACTCTCCACTCACTTATGCCAACAACATCTCTCTTCTTGTGACACCACTCTCCACTCACTTATGCCAACAACATCTCTCTTGTGACGCTACTCTCCACTCACTGATGCCAACAACATCTCTCTTATGACGCTACTCTCCACTCACTTATGCCAACAACATCTCTCTTCTTGTGACACCACTCTCAAATCATATATGACAGCATGTCCCCTCTTGTGTCACTACTCACGACTCGCTTACGTCAACCTCTCTTCCTTTTAACGCTACTCTCCACTCGCTTATGCCAACACCTCTCTGCCCTCCATCGACTTATGAACCGAAATACTGCAAAATAAATTATTGCTGTTTAGCAGTAGAGTGACTGGTGAATCACAACCACTCTCGAGTAAAAATATTTTGTTTTTTCAAATTTGAAATTTGAAAAAACAACCTTAAAATTGGCTTCATTAAGAACTGCAATTTATCTGGAAAATATTTTTTTCAAAACATGAATATGGAAAGATTTTTCAATATTATTAAATTTTACTTGTTCATAATCAGGACCTCAGTAGAAATATAATCGTGCACAAATTCGATTTAATTATATTTAAAATTTAAATAAATGAAAACAAAATATTAAAATAAATACATTAAATAACAAGAGTGAGGAAACAATTAAGCGCCCTTTTAAAATACAGAAATAGTATAATCCCGGACATTGTTCATATATAAAACCTTATTACAGCTACGATCTTGGATGAGGAATACGCTGAGAAGCAACTCAAGAAGATGGAAAAACAAACAGCTAAACTAGAAGGCTCGATCAAGAAGGAAGAAGGTCCAACCGGTCCAAAGTTTGAAAGCCAGCGGCAGCATGACTGGTTCCAGACGCCTAAACAGAAACGAGAGGAGAAAGAGAGACTCGCTTTGACACTGCATCCTGGCAAAGGTAAGCAATTATGTTTATTTTTGTTTATTTACTAGGAACTCAAGTAGAAAATCTCTCGAAAAACTTGGCTTGATTAAATTTATCAATGAATTGACATAACAGGATTAATATTTAGTGTATTTAGTTTTTATTCTGATAATGAACCAGTTCCGCTAAATTATTCAAAAGATTTTTATTTTTTTTTTTAAGGTGGGCAATTACAAAAAGGCAAAGGCAAGAAACGTAAGAATGATGACGATTCCGATGATGATATTAATAAGAAAAAGAAGAAGAAGGTAACAAAACATGCCCCCAAGGACACGGCTGAGGAGAGAGTCAGGAGGGAAATGGAAAAGGTACATACATATATCTATGTTGCTTATATTATATACTAGATGTCAACCGCGGCTATGCTCACTTTTAAGGGGTTGTCGTCAGACGTTAGCCTTAAAAATACAATATTTATATTACCCGTGGCGCTCACGTTTGTTTCACTGTTGGCCGTGAAACAGCGACAGACAGGCAGATAGAGTTACTTTCTCATTTTTAATATTACCAGCTGTACCTGCGACTACTGCGTAATTTATAAAACACAAACTTCCAATTCTCGTTTTATCCCCTTAGGGGTTGAGTTTCGTAAAATCAGTTCTTACCGGATACCTATAACTTATAAGGATACCTACCTACCATATTTCAAGTTCTTCGCTGTTATAGGTTCTGAGATTTCGTTATTAATCAGTGAGTGGTATTTCGCTTTTGTATATATAGATGAGTACTGACTAGGTTTCAGATATAAGTTAACGTGCATAATAAATACTAATCACTTCAAAATATATTCTGTTTAACTAGCGTGAGAATTAAAAATAATACCAGTATAAAATGCAATTGTTCAAAACGACGTGTTCCTTTAACAAACTATCCTTACTCCCAGGGTTGTTTGCCAGTGGTATATTTACTAGAGTTATTGTTTTACTGTTAAACAATATAATTATCCTAAATCAAATATTACGAATACTTTCGGATACTAATTGGGTCTTAATATAAAATATATTTACATTTACAGGTAGCGTTATTACAATCAAGAATGGTTAAACGCAAGAAGAAGTTGCGAAGGATACGTACTATGGAAGACGATGACGACAGACCAGCTCCAAATAAGAACAAACAGTCTAAAAAACGAAAGAAACAAACGAACTTCGCTAGTGAATTCACAGATACGTCTAAAGCCTCTACTAAACGTTTACGTTACGATGCGAATAGAGTCCAGAAAGGTAAACCCTTGCAGAACGGTAAAGGGAAACCTGTGAAGGGTAAACCCAAGGGGAAAACATTTGGTAAACCGAAGGGACCAAAACAAGGTGCTCGTAAGAAAAATAAATAAATAATTTTGAAGATTTATTTGTGATTTTATTTTAATTTTCTGTGTTTTTATAAATCAACTATTTTGACAATTTTTAATTAAGCTTAAAAATATATGGATCAGCTTATCTGATGCTGTGATTTGAAGATTTACTTCTACTAGATTTACTTAAAGAAAAATTTATCAGACAGATGAATCAAAGCAAAACAGTTGTAAATTATACAAGTTTTGTTTTAATTATAATTGAAAAACTTAGTAGTGTTTTATTTTATCTGTTATCATTTGGCTCTATTGCATGGTTGGTCTAGTGGAATTTCTGGATTCAAACTCCAGGTCGGACAAGTAAAAAGTTATAGGATTTTTCCGTCGGAAGAGTCTAAGTAACAGCCCAAAGTTAGGAAGATGCGAGTGTGTACCGTGCCTCGGAGAGCATGTAAATCCGTGATTCTTGAATCTGGATCGGATGTGATCGAACTTTTTCACACGCACTTATGCACGTTTGAAATTAGCTCTCCTTTGAGATTAACCGCCATGACCCAAATCTATATGCATATAATTTATTTATTTATTTATTGGAAAAGTTACACCATCAACATATCACTAAGCACTTAAAATGAATATCTGTTGGGTAACATACAAAATGATACGTCTTTAAAGGTGTAAACAACATAATAAACCGAAGTATCTCTATTTTTCTTTTACAAGCTTTGTTAGTGAATTCTGAACTCAAATGTACTTAAATAAATCCATATAATTTAATTGTAATCTGGAATTGGAAGTTCAAAGTCAACCACAAATTCCAATGGCCTTTATAATATAATAAAAACTTTTAAAAAAGGAGGTATCGAATGCTGAGCCAAGTCTTAGGATCTGAAGATAGCGTGCGTTATCACGAGAAGAAGCAGTATTTTCAGGCATTTGAAATTGGTGGTTGTACGATGGGAATATAAATAGTCGTATTCCCTTAGTTATATATTTAAAAAAAATAAAAATCAGGAGCACTTTTCTTTTTAACATTTCCTTTATTGCAAAAATGAAATTTTAGCTAGGTTTCAGCCAATGTTCGAAAACTTCTATATTCTACCAATTGGAGCGGTATTTCTCAATTCAGTTTTTTATGTTATGTTAAGATAATTTGTTAAGATAATAAAAACATAAGATTTTATAATTAGATAAATGATCGAAAATCGAACGCATTAAATTTTGTCAGGTGTAAGGTAAATCCCCGATTAGTATTGTATTGTTGTTAGTAGACTTGAAAACCCGATGTTTAACCGGCTTATCCGTTTTCGCCATATTCACATAATATGTCAAAAAATCGTACGAATTACGTAAGACTTTTATCTTTTGATCATACATGCATAAAACAACTAAAAAATCGAATGAATACGACTTAATTCGTAGCTTTAGCTCAGCAAATAAATAAGTCATAGGTGCAAAACTAAGTGCCGTCTGAGAACTGATAAAAAATTACTTTTGTTCCGTTATGTTTATTTATTTATATCGTAAGGTGTTATTCACAAATGATTTAAATATGTAATAGGTTTTAATCCATAAAGCACAATGAAACTGAACAGAGTGAGTGATATCATTCTTAGTTATTACTGAACTGAACATGCTAATTTCTAACTTTCCGAATTCCGTTAACAACATGTCACTGTCAAAATCACATTTATTTTCATATGTACCTGTTTAAGGTTAGAAAATATAATAATTTTTAAAATGTCTAAGAAGATAAATAATTTAAAATGGGAATCAGTCGCTTTCGATGGATTCCCAACATCTATGATGGATAAAGGTTTTGTAGCTTTAGAAGAATGCACGGACTATGGTTTGGATAAAAACAGTCGACGCAGCAAGAAGGTAATCAAAACAATAATCTCCTTAAAATATATATAACTATAACTGGCTGAGCATAGCACTGGGCTATGAACATCTCATTACATCTCTGATCCCTAGTGATACTTTTTGGTTTAAACTTTTTACAGTTTCACAATCAATGGACTAAGATCAAAACCTTTGAACACTTGCATTCGAAAATTGAATTAAAAATATCGTATTCTAGTATCCAATTTTTGTATAATTGTTTTTTTTTAATATTTTACCTAGGCTAAGAAACCTGAAAAGCGAAAGAACATCGAAAATATAAATCCACAGATGGTTAAATCAGAAGTACCACAGAAAAAAATTAAACTAAGCAATGGTTTCACTGTAGAGGCTTGTAAGAATATCACACCATCAACTACCAATGATGCCAAAGATAAAAAAAAGAAACAAAACAGAAAGGAGAAAAAGAATAAAATCAAACAAGTAAATCAAAATGCCACAGATGTTACAACTAATTCAAAAGCTACGGTAAAAAAGAATCGGAAACCAAAGTTAGGCGAAAATGCATCAGGAGAAACATCAGATTTAACACCGGTGGACATGCTATCCTGGGCTGAATTTAAATTGCCTGAAGAGATTTTGAAAGCGTTAATGGAGTTGGGTTTTAAGCAGCCTACTAAAATTCAACAATTGTCTCTACCAGCAGCTATCCATGGTAAATAAGTTACAATAAGTACAATTATCTTCTAACTAGGTACTTCAGGTCAATATGACTCTGTTAGAATACTTGGATCTTCAACGAGGGTTGCAATTTAAAATCTTTGAAAGCATTACTGACTTTCTTTAATTTGGGTTTATAATTTGAAAGTTGAGAGTGAAGGAAAACTTCATGAGGAAATCTGAACATGTAGTGAATTTTGGTTTAGCACACGTTCTATAGGTTGGTTGTTAAAAAATAAGCTTATTCCCTGGGAATACAAGCTCGCCTTATACCAAATTATATTGCATCAAATTAGGTTTAGTGGATTTGCTGTGAAAGAGCAACAGACAGACAAATATACTTTTGCATTAATAACATAAGTATAGATGACATAATCACCTAATAAATAATACTTTTTATTAATCGAAACCATTTACAAAGTTCATACTTATTTTTACAGGTCGAAGAGATATCCTCGGTGCTGCCGAAACTGGCAGTGGAAAAACTCTAGCTTTTGGGCTTCCTATCCTATCTGGTATAATGAAACTCAAAGAAAAGGCAGCACTAAAAGGACTCGATGTTTATGATATACCTTACAGGAAGAGTTCAGTTAAAAAGAAAAGCGAGGAAATTATTAGCAAGGATAAAAAAAATAATAAGAATAAGAAGTTTAGGAAAGACCAGAGACAAATTAGAAACAAGAAAGAAGTAAATAAAGAATCATCAGAAGATGGTTACATTAGTGGTGATGATGATGAAGATGAACAAATAAGTAGTAAGGAAATTAGAACTAAAGGAAAAAATGATGAGGATGATTTTATAGAAGAAATAGTTGTACCAATAAAGAAAAAAGAAGAATCAATCGATGAAGGCAATGACAGTGATGAACAGAATTACATTCACTTATCAGATATGTTTGACTCTGATGACCTGAGATCAAGTGATGAGGATAGTAATGATGCTGGTGAAGATGATGATGATGATGATGGTGATGAAACTTATGGTGTTGATGAAGTTGATACAAATGAAGAAGGTATTTTTAAATTTTAATTACTCAATATTGAAGTATTTGTCTCTTTATTTTCAAATAACTTTGGTGGTTTGCTAGTAAGACATTCAGAGGTGAAAAATTATATATTTAATTCTTAAACAGAAAGTCTGGTCAAAATAATTCAATTAGATTTTGATATTTTTGTTTTTATAATCCATTAGTACAGTTTCTAACACGTTGCTTTTTTGGGTATATAAGGCAAATCTTAAGTAATGAATAACTGCATAGGTTTTGCATTACAAAATGGTCAAAGAGAGTTGGAATTTAAAGTCCTGATTAATGTTCTGAATTTGAAAAAGATGGTGGCGCAATTCTATATTTTTTTTTGTGAGTGGACTGAAAAGTGTTGGTCCAAGTCCCAAGTCAATTCAATCATTGTTTGATTTGTGTATTAAGAGATTATAATTAAGAGATTCAGTAATGTCACACTCAGAACAGACATGCCTTACAGATAAAGAAATTGCCGATCTGTTATCTTATCTATCTCGGGTCTTGTTGGGAAGTGCTTAATTTGTGTTTATAATTCACATCTGGCACTATATATTCACATAAGAGCAGCGTGGTGACCTATCCTTACCTTAAACAGTGAGGAGAGTGGAGCAGTGACACATTTACAGGAATTCATTTTACTTTTTTATGATATAATTTTTAGGTATGGGATGCGTTAAAGTCATAGACAATATAGACTTGCCTGGACATGTGACGGTCAAAACTGGGAAACCACTGTATTGTCTAATATTGACGCCGACAAGAGAATTAGCGTTACAAATTAGCAGACATTTGATCGCTGCAGCTAAGTATACAGGTACGGTTTATTAATGTAATTTTATTTATGGGTGGGGAGTGGTTTCTGGGATTGTGGTGATAAAAAGATGTGGTTGGCACGAATTTGTTTTTATAATAAAATAATACTGAAATACTGACAACTCATACTGAGGGGGATAAAATAGGGAAGGCCCCATTTTAACCCAGGCCCCACCCAACACACAAAATTCGCGACCACAGTATTTTTAACCTGTACCTTTTTGTGTTTAACTTGTGTGATTTTTATTTTAAATTTCACAAGTATAATTTCATTCAACTTAATCTTGTAACTATGCAATACTTTTTATTTGAATAAACAATACTTTTATTTTTATTTTTTATTCTGTGTTAATTTTAAGCGATTGCATTTTAGGTATAAAAGTAGCGACAATTGTTGGCGGTATGGCGGCTGTGAAGCAAGAAAGAGTGTTGCGATCAGGTCCGGAGGTAGTGGTAGCAACACCAGGTCGACTGTGGGAGCTGCTGAGCCAGGGGCAACCGCATTTGCAACAACTGCCTTCTGTCAAGTAAGTATTAAAATTGTAAGATTAAGTTGTTTTCGAAAATACGCTTAATTTTTTTTTTAAAGAAATAAATATAATGTCTCTTTATTGCAAATATCAGTTATGACAGCCTCCTCGATCTAGTTGATAGATATAAGGCCGCAGATCCCCTAGGGTTCAAATCCTAGGTTGGGATGGTACAAAATGTTATTGGGTTTTTTCAGCGAAAAATTTTCAGTAGTTAACTGTGTATGAAAGTTAGAAGTGTGTGCACTTTAGTGCCTCGAAAAGCACAATAATCCGTTAGTCCAGCGTCATAATCATCGGATTATTTAAGAGTGAGGGAATAGTGCACCTGTGTTTGGGCACACACTCGTCCATTATAATATGACCTGCCTAGTTGTCTAGTCTCCCTTAAAATTGGCCGCTATCAACATATATAATTTTGTTACAGGTTTCTGGCTATAGATGAGACGGACCGTATGATAGAACGTGGCCACTTCGATGAGTTACAGCCGCTGCTCGAGAGACTCAACTCGGACGAAGGGCATAAAAACGCTCGACAGAACTTCGTGTTCTCAGCGACACTTACACTGGTACACGACCTGCCAGCACATATGAAGGGTAAAAAGGTATGTAATGTATTTTATTATCCAATACTGTTAGTTTTATACTTATGTTGATTCAAGCTGTGGTCGAGTTAATAGAAAAGAGAGATTTAATGAATTGCCAGGGATACGTGGGCGCGTGCGTTTTTTGTATTGACTATGTGTGTATGTGTGTGTGTGTAGATGATGTACGGATGTCTCTGGATGTGTCTGGATTAATATTGCACGTGAGATTTTTTTTTTTAATGTAAATCATATGCTGATAAGTATTTTAAGGTTCGAGATAAAAATTATTTATAAAAAAAAAAAAGTTATTTGGAAATGGAATGGAATAAAAATAGCAAGCTATTTGTAGGTTTTTGATTTATCGATGAATATATTTTTTAATCTTAAAAGGTAACAAAAAGAGGGAAGATATTAAACAGAAAGGTAGAAAAGATGACACCGCAGCAGAAAATCAAGAGATTAATAAATATGATCGGAATGACAGATCCTAAAGTTGTAGACATCACTACACAGCTAGGTGAGATATATTTTATTTTAGCAACGTTTTTAAGGAATAAATTAAAAGAAACATTTTTGGTCCTTCTAGCCGGATTTCGGCTAAGATAGCTAATCTGAAAGGCGAATTTGTGCGGGATACTTTACAATGCAGTGTGTACACACACTACTGCCTCACTCACCTTATCCGATAACATATCCTACCTCACTAATAGTGGTACGGGCTTCCGCGCAACGCGATTGTAACACTACCTACTTTATATCGCGCTGTTACAACTTGATAATTTTTTTATAATCTAAGTTCCAGAACCTCGGAACCCCCCTTATTTGAAGTCTCTAGAGGAATAAGGGTCAAGTATGTAATGGTAGAATTAAAGTAAATATTTAATATTTCAGGTACAGCAGAGACCCTAACTGAGAGTCGTATTGCTTGTTCTTTAGATCAGAAGGACGTGTATCTATACTATATATTAAAAAGACACCCGGGACGAACTATAGTGTTCTGTAATTCGATTGGCAGTGTGAGGAGGTAATCATTATTTATTATTATAGTGAATGCATGTTTTTTTTTTATTAATAATCAATTCTTACAATATTTTATATTTCATTCAATAATTATGAAAATTTTGACTGTTTCTGACAAAAGATACATGCAGCCAAATTAAACGATGGCGTTATCTGTGGAGATAGAATAATAATATTAAATAAATATACATGTATGTATATAAGAAAAAAATATTTACTTAATTGGAGCTTCCAAATAATGTAACGCAAATATTTTGTTAGTGATGTAATTAACCAGCCCAGTGGTTAGAACGCGTGCATCTTAACCGATGATTTCAGGTTCAAACCCAGGCAGGCACCACTGAATTTACATGTGCTTAATTTGTGTTTATAATTCATCTCGTGCTCGGCGGTGAAGGAAATCATCGTGAGGAAACCTGCATGTGTCTTATTTCAACGAAATTCTGCCACATGTGTATTCCACCAATACGCATTGGAGCAGCGTGGTGGAATATGCTCCATACCTTCTCCTCAAAGGGAGAGGAGGCCTTAGCCCAGCAGTGGGAAATTTACAGACTTAATATAAATGCTAATAATTCATAAGCTAATAACCTTATTCAAAATTATATATAAGGTTATTTCCAAGTGCTCGTACTCGAAATATTACAATATGTCATAAATATTTGAATGTGTGAAATGTACTTAAAATGTATTACGTTAAGGTTTGTTTTCGTGGTGTTCCATATTTTTGAACACTGGATGCTTAGAAACTATTGTCATTTGCTGTTTGTTGTAATTTTAATGAATATATTTGATGATGTTTGTGCTTCAATATATTTTGGCAATATTAATGTTTACAACATATCGATCGCTGAAGTTGTTTCTATGATTTTGGTAATCTTATATGTAGCTTTATACATGATGCTGACTGTACACAAGATCTGTTACCTATTAGAAGTGTATTTTTTTTTCAGGTTAGCCCAATTACTGTCTTTGTTAAAATGTCAGCCGTTACCCTTGCACGCCAGTATGCCGCAAAGACAGAGGCTGAAAAATCTTGAAAGGTTTGAATATATTATAATATTTATTTATGAACACTACTCGCTAGTTTTGCAAAGACTTGTACACAAATTATTCATTACACCTTACACCATTCCCTTTGTGAGATTGTCAACGGTAACTGCCCTAGTTTAAATTCAATCAGATTTTTAGCGTTTTATAGCAATTTTAAATCTACTAAATAAATATTCTAGTTTTTTATAATTATGTTAGAAATTCATCAAGATTTTTTGGAGATTTTGAATATAATATATATAAAATATATCAAAGAAATGTTTAATAATACAATAGAATATATTATGATAAATTTGTCACGTTTTTTCACAAATTGTGTTAAATTTGCATATGAATTTGCTTAACAGATTCCGCGACGATCCACTCGGTGTTCTCGTAGCGACTGATGTCGCAGCGAGAGGGCTGGACATACCCAACGTTGATCACGTGATACACTATCAAGTACCTAAGACGGCTGAGGTGAGTGATGTTTATTTTTGGAAAACATATAACTTTTAAGTAGTAGGAGTGTACCACAAGGAACGATTCCAGGTCATTTTTTGTTTTTCATATACGCTTAGGACAGTATATAGGTAAATCCATTTATTCTTTTGTAGAACTACGTGCATAGAAGCGGTCGTACAGCTCGCGCTACCAAGGAAGGTCTAACGATACTCATGATGGAGCCCGCCGAAGCTTACTCCTATGCGAAACTCTGTAGAACTCTCAATAAAAGTAAAGTATCTTCGAGTAAAGAAAACGTTTAATGTTACAAGTAGATAATACATTGCTATAAAGTGTTGGTACACATATAAGGACAAAATATTTAAGCGAAGTAAGGCATGATAGAAGTGCCCCTACAACCGCGAGGTCACTTCCAGCGTCGGAGATCCCGGCGTTCCCGGTGTCGGCGCAGGACGCGGCGCCCGCCCAGCAGCTGCTGGCGGCGGCGCGCGCGCTGGAGGCGCTGCAGCTGCGCGCGCGCCGCCTGCGCGCCGCCGCCGCCTGGCGCACGCGCGCCGCGCGCGACCTGGACCTGCTGCTCGACGACGACGACGTGTATCCTTGCCGTGCCTCGTTTAAGTGGACACTGAGAGAGACTGAGATCTCACCTTGTTTGACTAATGTGTATACCGCTCTATAATAATTCGTTACACATGATTATATTGATATTAGGAATTGTTTCAGCTGCTCGGCTATGCGTCCTGAAATATTTAACAATCAGTACTTTGCTTCAGATTTAAGTGTTCTCAGTCTTAAGGTTCTAATGATATGGGATCCAGTGTGACGAGCTCCGGGGACATAACGTCTTAGATCATAATAATTCTACTGACATTGAAAATTTACCAGAAATTATACATATTTCATTGCAATTCTCGATGGGATATGTTCACTAAGCGAGTAGTAAAAAACACTAGCGTCTGCATCTCCGATGTCAATAATGATTCCTTTAACTCATCCCAGTCCAGACGTACAAGTTGATCCTTCCATAGACAAAGCGTTACGCTTTAAAAAGAGACAATTGGAGTCTATGCTATCTAGGCCGTTGTTCCCGACGGGATTCTCCTTCAAGTACCCAACTTTGAACGATCCCAATGCTCTACAAGTGACGTCAAATGAAAACGCATTGCAGGTAATTACGATAATTGTGTGTGTGTGTGCTTTTTATAAAAGTGTTTTTCTTAGGATATCATAAACAAATTGTTGCATAGGAAACCTTAACTCTCTAGAATGTGAGTGATACGAGTTTGTTTTGTCATATTGATGTAGGTACCGTCAACATAATATGTGTACGAGTTTCTTGCCGTTTTTCGGAGGCTGCTTTCCGGAACTGTGGTAGAGTTGAAAGTACTTTAATTTTTAATTGAATAAAATACATTTGATTTGACTTATATTGTTACGTTGAATGACAGTCGACCAAACAGTTACTCATTTCGAGAACGTTTGTGTGTGAGATTGTCCAACTGACATATAGACGAATATATATATATATATTAAAAAATGTATATAGCAGCTTTCATAGTTGTTTAATTCTGAGTTATATTAAAAATTTCAAGTCTCTAACTAATCAGTTGGGCTATTACGGTTAGAGCATAGAAACTGTTTCTATCAAATATTTGTTGCGGATTGATAAATATTAAGCAGTATTATGCTACTGCATAGGTCCATAACACTGATTTATAATCTTTTGACTTGATATCAATCCGCAACAAATATTTGATAGCAACAGTTGCAACGCTCTAACCTTAGTAGCCCCACTGGAAATTAATTAAAAATCAACAAAAAATTCAACTTCAATAGCCCAAAGCGAGTTCATAGACACGTGGTCCGTTTTACAGGTTATGAAAAATGCGTTGGAGTCCGGTAAGTTGAAAAGAGATAAAAGGAAAGGCAAGAATGAATCATTACTCAAGTTAGGGAAGGCTTTTAAGAAAACAGTGAAGATTTAACTTAATATTCATAGACTGGAGTAGAAATAAAACGATGTATTGCCAGCTGTTTATATTTTGTTCGTAATGGTGGCGGTAAATGGTTTTATTGCTATAAATACAAGATTGTTTACAAGTAAAGATTTTTAAAATAAATACGCATTTTGATTTTACACATTTTGACATAATCTGTTATTAAAATGGCGGAATAGAGTTACTCTGAGTTTTTAACCGGTTCTTCTGTATTGGTAGGTATACATTTAATTCAACAGTGTAATTTGATGATTTAAAAGTGCTTTTATGAGCCTACCTGATTGAAGGATGTTTTGATTTTGATTTTTGATTGATACTCTCATTCGATATCATATTATAGCCAATTCCAAACACAGGAAAGCAAAGACAAATATATATTTGGACACTGAGTTGACGGGATATCATTGTAGATCTAAAATAATTACTGGTATTCATCGCGGATTCGCGAAAAAATTGACGTGTTTTTCGGCGAAGTTCTTATCGGGACTTCGGAAATTAGAATTGAAGTGGACATAAGTAGATGAGTGGAACGGTATCATATAGCAGAGCTATTAAAAATATGCAGCTATGAGATTTCCATGCGAGTTGATATCTACTGAGGAGTAAGTTTGAAATGCGCTATAGAATTTTTGAATGGATTTTTATTGATGGAACATTTTAACTATATAGTTCTAGTAATTATTTTCTGAATTTATTTTGGCTAAGGAAGCTAAACAAATGGTCAAACTAATGTGAAGAGGTCAACTTCGCCCATAGACATAATCGCTTCAAAATATAATCACAGAATATCGACTATATAGAATAAAAATAAGAAAGTAAGCAGAATATTACCGCTGTATAGCGTAATTGAGGCGGTATTTCTTGCATTACTTTGATAGGATCGTCCTGCGATGAATTGCTTATTTAGGCAAGTTTCATCAAGTGTCCGGTTCTTTATTACGCATGCGTAGAAATGTGCCGAGGCTCGAGGTGTTCTTCTACGATCAGGATCTTCTAAGTCAAGTTCGTAAAGTCCAAATTTAACTCTGAAAATTATACGTACCTATACAATTGTGAGGAATGTAAACTATTAAATATTTTCTACGAGTACTATTCTCTATACCCGGTATAAGTTAACTTGATCTTTTTGACAGACGGGCTAGTGATGAGAAACAGAAAATAATTAATAGTCCAAAAAATAACGTTTTAAAATACTTGTAACTGTGACGAGATGGAGTGGGTGTATTATGTGTGAAATTATTTATTGCACTAGACATATAAAACATTGGGTATATAAGCGACGGTGGGTCAATATTCAAGTACCAATTTAATATTACAGGGTTGTTTTTGGACCTCCCGTCAAGTTTAAATAGGTGGTTCAGACCATGAAAGTAAACAACTTTCCCAAAGAAACACGGGTGGAAAAGTGAAAAAAATATTCAGACCTTCCATACGTAATCTTTTTTTTTCTAAAAAGAGTTATACCAGCTAAAGATACCCCAATCACTAGCCAAAGAGACCCCAACCAAAAGGATCCCCGTTCAACAAAAACTTAACAATGATCTTTAATAATGTTTTTTTGATATCGATATTTGTAACAGTTACTGCCTGTTATTCGTGTCCCATCCCATCCATCCGACCGATACAACATTGTACAAGCGTCTATTATTTTCAGTGTTCCTATTTAAATTTTACTTTGAAGCAATAAAAAGTCTTAAAATTTTCGGATAACGCTTGAATATTTAGGGACTTTTGTGTTATTTTTGTGTTATATGTATTTTTGAATATTTTAATCAATAAGATATGTGTGCGTGTGTATATACAATTAAAATATCAGTCACATCATATCTACATAAACTTACTCATATCCTTGCGTCCATTCAAAGTTGTCTAAGAGTGACCACGCTGTAAACCCAATAACGCTAACGTTGTCCACTTTGATGGACAGCAGCACCTGTAAAGAGTGATGACCTTCTACTTCTTTGGGCCTTGAAACAAGATCGTTTGTCAAACAGAATTGAACGAAATTAGCCTGCCTCGTGGCCTAGTAGCTTGCAGACATTGTTGCTGTGTTCAGGTTTGAGGGGTAACTGCCAGAAATTAGGCACAAAGGAAATATTCACACACAATGTTCACAAGGTCAGTGTTGCAATGGCGGCTGTGGCAATTTTTAAGGACGATAGTGACCACTTACCATCATGAGGTCCATTTTCCCGACTACTTAATTAAAAAAAACATCCTCCTGACGAATAATTCTCAATATTAGAGTCTCAAATAGCACATAAAACCGTCTCAATTGATTTTAGAAAGCCCGTAAAGATATTGTGCCCATTCACCTGTTCCAAATACGCTTTGTAGAAGTCAATTCTGCCATAGTCGTCGAGCTGGTTGCCCGCAGAAGCGTAGCCGTTCTCTGTGATTAAGATATCAATGTTTCCATACTGTTTTTTCAACCATGCCATTTGTCTCCGGATGCCTTCGGGGTAAAACTGAAATATTTGTATTTGCTTGAAAACATACGATATATGGGATAGCATTTGATCATTATTTTAGATTGATTTGATGAGTTTAATATCAAATAACCCGACTTTATTTTAGTCATAAATAACATTTTGGACTGACGCGATATATCGACCGTATGATATTGCAGTAGAGCGATTCTGTAAGAATTCACTTTAAATCTCACTCGTGGAATATTGACAACCAACTTACGGTGATACGCCTTTTGTGCGTGTATCTTATACATTTAATTATTATTATAATCAATGTCGAATATCACATTCGTACTAAAATGTCCAGTGTCCCTCGTGTTGTGCAGTGAGTTTCTAGTTTATCTTATAAAATATCTCTACAGATTTTGAGATTATCAGCTGGGAATACATGAATTACCGGTAACAATTTAGAAGCGCCATAAAGTGCATTGGGAGGATGTTCCAATATGGCATTTAAGTGCGGTGAGCCATTTAAAAACCAGAAGCCAATGTCCTCTCCAAGCTTTGCTGGTCTGATCATATATGAGGTGTAATGGTTCATAGCTAAAAAATCCGCTGTACCTGAAATGTTAATTTTGGCTATAGTAGTACTTTTTCTTAAATATATCACAGCTTGTGTAATTGAAATGATAGGATCAACGTCAGAACGTTTTGTTTAGTTATGTCTTTTTGTTTCGCCATAATCTTTGCATGCTTCATATAATTTAATTTAAATTAGTAGCCGAGATGGTCACGGAACTCATTTTGCTGTTTCGAAAAATCTGAAACGCGCTCTTCCGATGAACAGAAAAATTGTATAAATCTTTCAACTGTCGCCAGTTTCAATCATAGCAGCTTATTTACGATTTTTACGCTTTATTGGGTCCATTATGGTCCATTTAAATTTTATTAAATCGTTTCTCAATGTTCCAACGTATATCAGGTAAAAAAAAAACAAGATCAAAATATTCTTTATTCAAGTAGGCTTTTACAAGCACTTTTGAATCGTCATTTTGCAAACCATATTAAGTGAAGCTACCGCCGTTTGTTTTTTATATAACACAACTTAAAAAGTGAAAGGATTCTTAATCTTAAGTAAGTAAGTGGTCACCATCGCCCATAGACAATGGCGCTGTAACAAATATTAACCATTCCTTACATCGCCAATGCTTCACCGACCTCGGAAACTAAGATATTATGTAACTTGTGCCTGTATTTACACTGGCTCACTCACCCTTCAAACCGGAACACAACAATACTGAGTACTATTGTTTGGCGGTAGACTATCTGATGAGTGGGTATCTACCCAGACGGTAATTGTTTTTTTTTTTCGTTTTTGTACGGGACAGAAAGGATTTTTTGTGATAAATTCAATGGGATTATATTTTAGGTACATGTTACCTTTAACAAATGCTTTTTGCTCATCCGTAAAAGAAGGAAGCGTCGACTCATTGTATCCATGTGTCAGACTGTACTCCAGCATAGCCTTTTCGATAGAGAGTGGCCACCCACCACTTTCCGAAAATATTGGATGACAATATCTGCCAACCTGGAAAATTTATATTTCAAAAGACAGATATAATTTGTGTGATCGATCAAATTTCATTTTAAACATATTTAAAAGTTCTCTTTTATTTAGATCAGATTCTAGGAGAACAGAGCATACTTAACCGCATTTTCCCTTCCAAGCTCAGCCAGTTCCACGTCCTTAGGATAGAAAGGTTCAATCCACAACATGTTGTTCGGGATGGAAATTCTTCCTGAAAGGTCACATTCAAGTGCCATTATTGTTTTGGCAAATATGGTTAGTTTTTATTGTACAAATAAATGTTACATCGTAAAGGTCACCTCGTATTATAAGGAATCAAAAATAATAAGCAGTAGGTAAAATACAACAAAAAATAGAGCAGACTGTCTCATAACAATAGTTTACAATATATTATTTCCAACGAAACAAAGTTCTAACAATCATGTATCTTTGACCAAATTTCTTTTATGATAGACTGTATGAAAGACCAACTAACTACAGTGTATTCCAATCAAAGAAGGTATAAAGAGAAACAAAGCTTATATTTACGTATTTCATGCAATTTGAAAATAGCTCCGTTATATTGTGCACTTCTAACAGCTCTTGATTTTGATGCCATTATTTATAAAACAACACTATTCCATTTAACGAAATATGTCCACTTTAATTTCCGATATCAGTATCGTCGACGTTTAAAACGACATTTTTTGCAGATTCATATTGATATCATAAATTATTGAATAACAATAATATCGCATCAAATCAAAGTCAAATGTTGCGTATATGGCTTTTGCCGTGTGGTTAGAATAGGCTTTAGTAGATATAATTTGTCAGTTCGCCAAAGGCTTTATGTGAGGGTCTCTGCCTGATACACCTTTAATGCTAAGAGACTAAAGGCCTAATGTCATAATAACACTTACCAGTATATTTGGGTCTAAATTCTTGATCAAATATTCTGTAAGCCTTGGCATGGGCAAGCAATACGTGTTTATTGCACAAAAAAGGAGCGAATTCTGGCTCCTTGACCTTTGGAGCATAATCTCCTGAATTGTAACCATAATCGCAAAAAACAATAGCTTCGTTTATGGTGAGCCATGTTTTGACGCGGTCAGCATAAAGTTTGTACACCACCCTCACATAGTTTCCAAACCAATCTACTATCAAGGGATTAGTCCAGCCACCTTGAAAAAAGAAAACACAACAATTATTCATGAATATTAAAAATATTTTGCTTTTAATGTTTAAGACATCAAACACTGCCGGGTTCTCCATTTGGTATATTGTCCTGTGAATCCAACCAATAAACCGGTAGCTAAATAAAAGGCTGATCGAAAAGCAAAGACCATTTTTTATGCATTAATAGCACACACACTCTGATTACTGATTGTCAAAAATCTTCGGCTAGTCAAGAGAAACATCTTTCATCGTTCAACAACTGAGAAGAACTCGTGAGAGTGGAAATAATTCAGAATGATTTATTTTATTTCAAATATAACTGGAATAACCATAAAATTATATCTTTTTTCAAATGGTTTAGTAAAAATTCGTTGATTTTGAGATAGTCGTTGTCATTGTGTGGCTAACTCGACATGCGAGCGTTTTTAACTTGGAACTCTGTACTTCGAGCGTATTAAATTTCCAACGAGCTTTTGTAGTTAGTAAATTAAGACTCTATTGAAATATAATCACGATTTTGATACCCATGTCTTGAATTATCACTGGTAATTCCCAGTGATAGAGCGTGATGATTGGTTCTATGCCCTCTGCGATGAGGGCGTCAATGAGATCGCTGTAGTATTTGACACCAGCTTTATTCACTTTGTTGGGGAACCCCGTCGGTAGAATACGAGGCCAATTTATAGAAAATCTGTAAATTAACCAGTGACAGGATTAAGTATTGTATTCCATAGTTTTATAAGAAGTTATATTAATCTATATTTTTATACTCTTTATTACAGACGTACAAAGTTAATAGAAATAGGGAATAAAAATTGATCTAAAACTAGGCTAAACAAAGTATAAAAAGTAGAGAAAAACGATCTATGTACACCAGGCTCCAGCTTGAGGTTTAGTATATATTAAGAAATATACGGCCAGAGATCTTATGACGAAATACTGGTTGCCCGAATATCAAGTAAAAATCCCAAATCCACGAAAAACCGTATATCTTAATCGGTACACGTTAGATGTTAAATAAAGATAACAATTTAATAAATAGTTATATTTTTAGTGACGATTACCTATAAAACTGAAGACCTAGTTCTGCAGCGATCCTCACGTCTTCTCGCCACTTGTGGTAGGAGTCCGCGGCGATGTCACCCGTAGCATTCTTGACGCTTCCAGGGTACTCGTGGACAAACCTGTCCCAAATGCTTTCGCCTTTACCTACAAAATACAAGAAAACCAAACGTGACAAATATTTTATTTTCATTTATTCGATAAAATATTAAATAAATAAATTATAAATCGAAAGAAATAAGTTTATAACAATGTTTGAAGTTGAACTTCGTGGACGAAGATAGACTAAAGGATGCGTCGCATTTAGAAAAATTTCGTTACATGAGAGAGAAGGAAGACAGCTAAACATTACATGGCCATGGATCAGAAGAGAGCGTCGTAAATAGGGATAGAAAGAGATAGAGTCGAGCATACGAGACATGTAGATGTACGCTACACAGGCACGTGCTCCCATTGCCATGTATAATTCCTATTCTCTGGATTACACAGTCCTCCTTCATCAGTCATAGCTATTTTTGCATACTCAAACCTAGTTTAAGTAAATGTTTTACTGCAAAATGTATTATTTTTGGGATATCTAAAATAAAATTCTTAATCAGAGGCTACTCACCGTCTGCGTTCCAGCCTCCTTCTATTTGATAAGCTGCTGTCGCGGCGCCGAATTTAAAGTTTGGAGGAAAACTTCGGTCGATGCATTGACATATTTGCAACAAGGCACTGCGAAAAAAATTAGTAAAGATATTACGAAAATGACGTATAAAGTTAGGCGTTTACCGATTATACAAAATTATGTTTTGAACGAAGCAAAATTTGAAAAGTTAATGAAGAGTTTGGCCGAAGGATATGAACGGATGGTATGTCGATTGATATTGAAGTAATTCTTGGTTTGTTGGAAATTCATGATTCTTAAATTTAATTATACTTCTAGAAATGTTGAACTTATCCTATTTCAATTACTTCCATTGTATTTTGTCAAAAGCCTTTATCATAATATTATTTCTAAATAAACTAGGTAGTATCTACAAATAAAAACTTTAATTAATCGACGACTTCCGTGGTCGAGTAGTGTGTACACCTGTTTTCATGGCTACGCTACTCCGAGGTCCCGGGTTCGATTCCCGGCCGAGTCGATGTAGAAAAAGTTCATTAGTTTTCTATGTTGTCTTGGGGCTCGGAGTTTGTGCTACTGTCTGAACCATTACTTCTGATTTTCCATAACACAAGTGCTTTAGCTACTTAAATTGGGATCAGAGTGATGTGTGTGATGTTGTCCAATATTTATTTATTTATTATTATTATCAAGGATACTCGGACCAGGCCATATGAGGTGATTATTGCTGATCTAATATAACAGACGCACACAAATAAATACGAGAAAGAAAGTGAACGTGACTTGTTCGATATTCGAAAAAGATTTTTTTTCGCGGCTTACAAGTTACAGTAGAGTTATGTTCAAGTCAAGTAAAGTCAAGTGTTGTTACTTTATTAGATTGTGTCTGTTATTTAAAAGCTAATATTTAGGCAATAGAACTTCGTTCAAATCGTGTGTCCCACGACGCTTCACTATTTTTATATAATTTTTTGTACAGTTAGTGTGCATTAATTGTCAAGAAAAAAATGTTTTTCACGCGTCTTACAATAATTATTCCAACAAAATGCTTAATACTATTTTGTAATGTGATTAAAATGTTTTGGATATATATGTCATTTAGACGTGAATAAATTAAATTACTAGCTATTAACGACTGGTTTTAGCGGAAACATTATCGATACTCCAAATTTAATCCTGAATATAATTCAAATAATTTTATTAACTGATTAATAATTTATACAACTATAAAACAAGTCCTTATCTAATAATAATATTAATATTCTGAACTACTTATTGAAAAAAACTTTCGTTTTATTTGCGGACGGTAGAATTGTCTAAATGACGTTTAAAAGTCAATGTCCGAGATTTCGAACAATGACCGAAATTTGAAACAGCTGTAATATCACGATGAAAAAGTGCGTTAAAAACAATTACAATATTTTATACAAAAGCTACCAGAAGCGCTTTCGCACGGCTACCATAACTAGGTACATTAAAAGTTTTTTTGCCATAAAATACATCTCTATTGGTCGCCATTTTTTTATTTCTGACAACTTCAACAATCATCAACATCATACATAAATATTTTATTTAAGAAAAATTGTGACTGTTTTTTTTGGAGGTTTATTTACGGTAAAATAAAGGGGTGAAGTGGCATGAAAGAGCCACTTGCATTATTTTAGTAGTTTATCAACGGATTTGGTTGGTGATTTAATTTTTAAGTGACAATACTGATTTCCCGTCATCCACAAACATTTCAAGGTCCGCCGGAACCAACGAACGGCAGCATATCGAGTCAAAGTTTTAGTACTAAAAAGTAAGTATCTTACTTCATTTAACTTATTTTTTGGTATTTTATTGTAAACAACTATAGAAAAATGGAGTATCGATTGAGTTTGTGCATATATTTGGCCTTGCAGCTGCGTAAATACTAAGCCAAATGTTTTGATATTGTTCTTATTTTAAGAGTTATATTTTTTTAAAGCATAAGTTATGAAAGAGCCGGGGTATTGGGCCTTGAAAGAGCTGGCTGTGGCTGACACTCCCAAAAGGAAAAAAATAGATAGATTTGCTCGTGAATCCTGTGGCTTAAAAAAATTTTTGTTTTTTGCTAGACATGTTTCTTATATTAAAAAAATTACATTATGTATTCCTAAGTTCCTTACATTTAAGATACGACTAAATAATTTATTGAAATTAAAGCGTTAGCTAGAATTTAATTTAAAATATCTGGTAGAATTAAAAAAAAAAAATATATTGGTTTTAATTTAGTTAAAAATTTGTTTTTAAAAAATATGTTTCTGAGTTTTATTTGTAACAGTGTACTTATTATTAATTTGCATTATTACCACAACTATACTTTATAAAACAAACTAGCTCTTTCATAACTTCTAGTGGCTCTTTCAATATGTTATGTAAGAGCCAGAAGACATATTTTTTTAAAATGAATATTTCGGTGATTTTTCAATAGTAGTTAAGGTTTTTTCGTATTAAATTATCTTCTTTAATAAATGAATAATAATTTAAGAAAAAAATATCATCACTTACTTAATTTTAAGTATCCTTTTTGGTCCCATTAGAAAACTGGCTCTTTCATGACACTTTTTTACATACCGAATATATATATTTTAGTATATAGTTAAATGTATTAATCAAAGCGTAAAGCTTTAACATTTCATAAACTAAATATATATAATTATTGTGACCATTTAAACGTTTCGGAGATAAACATTTTGAACACATATATGAATAATTTAACTTACCATATAACGACTGCTTTCGGCGGAAACATGATCGATACTAAAATTTCGAGCCATGCTAATTAATATCTCTATAAAAACAACTCGAATACATTTTCTAAAACCCCGTTAGTGAAATCCAATGAAAACTATTAGCGAATAGATCTGCTACATTGCGCACTACAAACAATTATTGATTCTATCTTTACTTCTAGTACAACACAGTTCTACTTAACTTTAATTTAATTTTACTACCAAAGTTCTGATAATAACTTCGGCCGATTTAAAGTTTCAAACGCGATTTTTGCACGAATCTCTAACGAATATTATAAAATAATCTATTGAAAATATCCTAAATAAACACGTCTGATAATTGAAAAATTATTCGTCACAAATCAATGTTTTCAAAAAATTTGCAATTAAGTGTGATTTGAACGCTGTTTTTTATCAATTCAAAGGAGTTGTAAGTTATTTCTGTAAACACTATTTTATTTATTTATTTATTGGAAAAGTTACACCATCAACATATCACTAAGCACTTAAAATTAATATCTGTTGGGTAACATACAAAATGATACGTCTTTAAAGGTGTAAACAACATTGACCTTCAAAAATATTTTTGATAGGAAACTATATAAGCCAAACTAACCTATATAAAATATAAAATTAAATTTAAAAAACTAAATAAAAATTCAAATTAAGATAACAAAGAAAAAATACCGTGCTGAGGAACAAAAACAAACAGCTAAACAGCCTTCTGTAAAATTATTGATCAAAAACATATGTATTTTTTTTTTAAAGTAATGAAAACTTAGCTAAATGTACAATGATGAGCTTCAAACTTCATGTTACTTTTTCAAAACTACATCGTTAATCGAACAAAGTAAATATAATAATTATTCTTTTAGCTAAGTGGTTATGGTTATTCCTCTGTTGTTACATTGGTCATTTACGCTCACGGTACACAATAATACCTACGTACCAGCAATACTAAATATACCTAGTTGTATTAGAGGGGTTCCCACAGAGCCTTACCATCGATTTAAGATAAGTATGATTACTTTGATTAACATAGACTTCTCACTTCACTTCACTTTATTTCTCACATAAAACATTGGAAATATAGAACTGATTTAATGTTATAGAATTTTAAAGTTTAAAACGGTAATGATACGTTTGTGATTCTATTCCTCACAAAAATTAACCTCAGCTTATTCGTAACCGAGGACTTTAACTTATTTATATCGGTTACTACAAGATCCCTATTATATCCCGTCCCAACTTTTGATCGAAACACTGGCTCGTTGTCGTAGTAGAATATTTACTCGGCTTTCGTGCTTACGGTTCGGTTCGATTACGATAAAAAGGTCGGCCTTGCCTTGCTGAGCATACTCAGCAAGCCTAGACGGTATTTCACGTCGGCCCACCGCCTAAAACTATACAAGGCGCAAATTCGGCCTCACGTTGAGTAATGCTCTCACCTCTGGGCGGGTGTTCCCCAGTACCAGCTTCTTCCATTTACCGTCCAACGCATTCAATGCAGAGCGGCTCAAATTATCGACGATCGAGTCGAGTTCTGCATCTTCTATCGTATTTTTCACGGGGAATGTTCCGAGGAATTGGAATTGTTCGGATTAATCCCGGCTGCTGAATTTCACCTTCGAACATCTCGTTAAAATTCTAAGTTTCAACCGCACCATTTAGATGTCCGAAAATCCTCAACAACGCGATTTTTAAGAAATTTTCTGCTTCGCACAACCACTTTGTGGAACCAACTTTCGCCGGCGGCTTTTGCGAACCGATACAATATAACATAAAAAAAAAGATAAAATGTCGATTAAACAATAATATAGTCCGTCATAAAACGACCGAAACATAAATCATAAAAAATAAAAAATGTCTTTACGGCCAATGTTGCTATTACATAGATTCGAGCATAATTTATGTATCAATACGAATAAAATCGTGTTCGTTTTTTCAAATTAAGAAAACCAATAAATATTATTTATTTGACTTTTTTTTCTCAGACCTCCGATCTTGCCCTTTGGATTTCTATTTTTTTTTATAAAATCTTGAACGTTTAACAAAATAGAGTCATTACATTCGTATTATTAATGAACTATTTAAATAATTTAATCATTAAATATCTATGTAATATATATCTTAGGTTATGTATACTAATGTGATAAATACGAAAGTAACTATGTCTGTCTGTTGCTCTTTCACGACCAGACTTGGCCAAACCGTTGAGCGGAATTCGACGAAATTCGGTACGAAGCAAACTTGGACCCCAAAGATGCTCATGCTGAACGCCTGACGACGAACACTTAAAGCACGAGCGACATGTAACTTATTATATCATTGTATCATACATGTTTACACCTTGGTTTGGTCTTGGATTTCATAACAACAGACAAGACTAAAATCAATGGTTGACTATCATTAAGCATCGTTGATACGAAAGCACTGGAAGTATTTATTATTTTGGGCTTCAGCCCAAGGCCCCGTGGATTACCGGGGGCCCCAGCTAAGTCAAGTCAAAGTCAAAGTCAAAAATAGACGACAATGCGAAAGAATCAATATCAAAAGTTTGCAGCCCTACGAGTACTGCAATTAATCAAACCCATTTAATGAATATAATTCGAGTCAACGTTAAGGTATGTCTTAGGTGGACCCCCAAATAGTGTTGCCCAGGGCCCCCTAAACTTACGGTCCGGCCCTGCACAGGCTTAATCACCCTTCACCGCAAAACAAAATCAAAATATACTGTATCAAATATGCTTTTACAAGTACCTTTGAATCGTCATTTCACAGAACTATATTAAAAGTAAAGCTACCACCGTTTCGGAATGTAGAATCTACCGATTAAAACCGGTAATAAACTCAGTAATTATTCTTTGAAATACATTACGTTAGTTTGATACAGTTACATATAATAATAAATATATGATGCCTGAAATTCAACAAGTAAACGAGTATACAAAAATGTTAAGTTATGCTATTTGGCGCTAGAATATGTGATCAGCGGTATCTCCCCAGATACACCACCACTAAGACTACTTATAATATGACAATTGGTGATATGTTGCAGCTTAAGTTTAAATTAACTTAAATCGACGTTCATTAACATATATATGGTTATCATAGGTCCGTTTGTTTAAAGGTCAATTACTTGTATTTAGATAAATATTCAATTTATTCAACCATTCACATAAACTAATGGATCAGTTTTTGTGTTCCGGTTTGAAGTGCGAGTGAGCCAGTGACTAAAGGCTCAAGGGACATAGCATCTTAGTTCCCAAGGTTGGTGGCGCATTGGTGATGCAAGGAATGGTTAATATTTCTTACAGCGCCATTGTCTATGGGCGGTGGTGACCACTTACCATCAGGTGGCCCATTTGCTCGTCCGCCTACCGATATCTTAAAAAAAAAGGTATCTCTACTCAATAGTATCATATAAAACATATTCATGATGCGAGATGAATAAAAGACACTAATAGTCTTCTATTTCTTTCAGCGCAAAATTTGGCTAGAGTCAGGAAAACCGAAGCGTAATTCGAAGACCACTTTAATTTACAGACTTTAATTTGATATGTGTTTCTTCTAACATTTAATTTAACTTAATCCTGTAACTATTGAAAGATTTAAGCTGTATTTGAATAAACAATGTTTTTATTTTATATACTAACTAGTTGTGCCCGCGACTTCGTGCGCGTTGCTTGAATTTAAGTTATTTGGATATTGTACTTGTAGCGTGATTTTATTTTTCTTCTATACATAATTCTAAAATAAAAGTAGCCTAAGTTACTCCTTATTACATCCGCTATTTGCCAGTGAAAGTCCCGTCGAAATCGGTTCAGCCGTTCCTGTGATTAGCCGGAACAAACAGACAGACAGAGCGACAGACAGACAAAAATTGTAAAAAATGTTATTTTGGTATATGTACCGTGTATACATACATATGCATTTAGTAAAACGCAGTTATTTTAATATTACAAACAGACACCCCAATTTTATTATATGTATAGATTGCGTTAATTTTAAGCGATTGCATTTCAGGTATAAAAGTATCGACAATTGTTGGCGGTATGGCGGCTGTGAAGCAAGAAAGAGTGTTGCGATCAGGTCCGGAGATAGTGGTAGCAACACCAGGTCGACTGTGGGAGCTGCTGACCCAGGGACAACCGCATTTGCAACAACTGCCTTCTGTCAAGTAAGTATTAAAATGGCTGTTCGGGAAATTTGTATCATGGCCCCTTAAATTTACGTAAAAAGATTTTTTAAAGAAATAATTATAATGTCTACATATTGCAAATATCAGTAAGGATTGCCTCGGCACTCTTGTGGCTAGATAAAAGGAAGCAGATCCCGGAGTACTGGATTCAAATGTTATGCGGGGCCGATATAAAGTTTTTGGCTTTCTCTGTCGAAAAATTGGCATTAACAGTCTGGAGTCTGTACACTCCTGTGACTTAGAAAGCACGTAGAGAGTGAAGAAATAGAGTCATGTCAGATGTCCTGCACATGGTAGGCTGGTCTCCGTTGATAAAATGGTTTTGAAAAAACTCAATGTAATTTACATTTTGAAATGGAATGGATTAGAATTTTCTAATACATGGTTCCCATGGTTTGAAGCGCATTGGCGATGCAAGGAATGATTAATGTTTCTTACATCGCTAACGTCTATGGGAGGTGGTGCCCACTTACCGTCAGGTGGCCCATGAGCACGTCCAACAAACTATCTCATAATAAAAATCCAAAGCCACTTGTAAAGGCTTTTAAGAAAACAGTGAAGATTTAACTTAATATTTATAGACTGGAGTAGAAATAAAACGATGTATTGCAAGCTGTTTATATTTTGTTCGTAATGATGGCGGTAAATGGTTTTATTGCTATAAATACAAGATTGTTTACAAGTAAAGATTTGTAAAATAAATACGCATTTTGATTTTACACATTTTGACATATTCTGTTATTAAAATGGCGGAATAGAGTTACTCTGAGTTTTTAACCGGTTTTTCTCTTCCTCTTTACATTCAATTCAACACTGTTACATTTAAAAGTGCTTTTATGGGCCCCTATTTGAATCAAGAATGTTTTGATTTTGATTTTTGATTGATACTCACATTCATGTTATATAACAAAACACAGAAAAGAAGAGACCAATATATTTGGACCCTGAATTGACGCGATATAATTGTATTTGTGTCATTGTCGATTTGCGAAAAAGTTACGTGTTTTTCGGCGTAGTTTTATGGGAACTTCGGAAATTAAAATTAAAGTGGACATAAGTAAATTAGTGGAACAGGGTCAAATAGCAGATATATTAGCAAATGCAGCTATGAGATGTCCATGCGAGTTGATATCTACTAAGGAGTATGTTTGGAATATGCTATAGAATTTTTGAATGGATTTTTATTGATGGAACATTTTAACTATATAGTTCTAGTAATTATTTTCTGAATTTATTTTGGCTAAGGAAGCTAAACAAATGGTCAAACTAATGTGAAGAGGTCAACTTCGCCCATAGACATAATCGCTTCAACATATAATCACAGAATATCGACTATATAGAATAAAAATAAGAAAGTAAGCAAAATATTACCGCTGTATAGCGTAATTGGGGCGGTATTTCTTGCATCACTTTGATAGGATCGTCCTGCGATGAATTGCTTACTTAGGCAAGTGTCATCAAGTGTCCGGTTCTTTATTACGCAAGCGTAGAAATGTGCCGAGGCTCGAGGTGTTCTTCTACGATCAGGATCTTCGAAGTCAACTTCGTAAAGTCCATATTTAACTCTGAAAATTATACGTACCTATACAACTATGAGGAATATAAACTATTAAATTTTTCTATGAATACTATTCTCTAATACCTAATTGTCTCTGGAGTCCTTTCCAATCACAAGAGGAGTGAAGTCAAATAAACAACATTCGACATTGAATTGAATGCTACCTGGACTTTGGAATTTAAATTAAAGTGGATTTAAGTATTTAAGTGCAAGAGTGTTGTCTTATAAATAAAGATATTTTGATCAAGAACTGTTCCTGTACATCATAGCTGAATTATGAGCAAATCCCATGGAATATATAAATCTAAGTTTATCTTTGTCTATCTTTATTATTTAGTGTCGATATATATGTGTGCGTGTGTATATACAATTAAAATATCAGTCACATCACATCTACATAAACTTACTCAAATCCTTGCGTCCATTCAAAGTTGTCTAAGAGTGACCACGCTGTAAACCCAATAACGCTAACGTTGTCCACTTTGATGGACAGCAGCACCTGTAAAGAGTGATGACCTTCTACTTCTTTGGGCCTTGAAACAAGATCGTTTGTCAAACAGAATTGAACGAAATTAGCCTGCCTCGTGGCCTAGTAGCTTGCAGACATTGTTGCTGTGTTTAGGTTTGAGGGGTAATTGCCAGAAATTAGGCACAAAGGAAATATTCACACACAATGTTCACAAGGTCAGTGTTGTAATGGCGGCTATGGCAATTTTTAAGGACGATAGTGACCATTGATTTTGGAAAGCCCGTAAAGGTATTGTTCCCGTTCACCTGTTCCAAATACGCTTTGTAGAAGTCAATTCTGCCATAGTCGTCGAGCTGTTTGTCTGCAGAAGAGTAGCCGTTCTCTGTGATTAGGATATCAACGTTTCCATACTGTTTTTTCAACCATGCCAACTGTCTCCGGATGCCTTTAGGGTAAATCTGAAATATTTGTATTTGCTTGAATGCATAATATAATTGGGATAGCATTTGATCATTATTTTAGAATGTTTTGATGAGTTTAATATCAAATAACCCTTGACTGACTTTATTCTAGTCATAATGAACATTTTGTATCGACTCGATATATTGATCGAATGATGTAGCTGCAGTGCGATTCTGTAAGAATTCACTTTAAATCTCATTCGTGGATTGTTGACAACCAGCTTACGGTGATACGCATTTTGTGCGTGTAACTTATAAATTAAATAATTATTATAATCAAATGTCGAATATCACATTCTGACTAAAATGTCCAGTGTCACTCGTGTTGTGTAGTGAGTTTCGATTTTTATTACAGAATATCCCTAAAGATTTTTAGATCATCGGTTGGTATAATTATATATGGATTACCGGAAATAATTTATAAGCGCCATAATGTGCATTGGGAGGCGGTTTCAATACGGAATTTAATTGCGGTGAGGCAGTTAATAACCAGGAGCTACTGCCATCTCCAGGCTCTGCTGATTTGATCATATATGTAGTATAATGGTTCATAGCTAAAAAATCTGCTGTACCTGAAATGTTGATTTTGGCTATAGTACTACTTTTTCTTAAATGTATCACAACTGGTGTCATTGAAATGATAGGATCAACATCTGAACGTTTTGTTCAGCTATGTCTTTTTGTTTCGCCATTATCTAAATTATATCATAATTTAATCTAAATTAGTACCCAAGATGGTTATGGAAACCATTTTTCTGTTTCGAAAATTCTGAAACTCGCACGGATTATATTTTAGGTACATGTTACCTTTAACAAATACTTTTTCTTCATCCGTAAAAGAAGGAAGCTTCGACTCATTGTATCCATGTGTCAGACTGTACTCCAGCAAATTCTTTTCAATAGAGAGTGGCCACCCACCACTTTCCGAAAATATTGGATGACAATATCTGCCAACCTGGAAAATTTATATTTTAAAAGGCAGATATAATTTGTGTGATCGACCAAATTTCATTTTAAACATATTTTAGAGCATACTTACCATGTGATCCCTTCCAATCGTAGCTAATTCCACGTCCTTAGGAGAGAAAGGTTCGATCCATACCATGATGTTTGCGATGGAAATTCTTCCTGAAAAGTCACATTTAAATACTATTCATGTTCATTCATCTAGGTAAAATACAACAAAAAGTAGAGAAGACTGTCTTATAACAGTAGTCATACAATATATATTTTTCTAACGACACAAAGTTCTAATAATCATGTATATTTGACCAAATTTCTTTTATGATAGACTGTATGAAAGACCAACTAACTACAGTGTATTCCAATCAAAGAAGGTATAAAGAAAAACAAATCTTATATTTACGTATTTCATGCAATTTGAAAATAGCTCCGTTATATTGTGCACTTCTAACAGCTCTTGATTTAGATGCCATTATTTATAAAACAACACTATTCCATTTAACGAAATATGTCCACTTTAATTTCCGATATCAGTATCGTCGACGTTTAAAGCGCCATTTTTTGCAGATTCATATTGATATCATAAATGATTGAATAACATTAATAATCCATCAAATCAAAGTCAAATGTTGCTTGTTTGGCTTTTGCCGTGTGGTTGGAATAGGCTTTACTTGTTGGGAATGTGTCGTACTAGTTAATAAAAGTATTTATTGTCTGTGTGATAATCTTAATAACTTCGATTAGATATAATTTGATAGTTCGCCACAAGGCTGTATGTGAGTAGGGTCTCTGCCTGATACACATTTAACACTAAGAGACTGAAGGTCTAATCATAATACCACTTACCACTATATTTGGGTCTAAATTCTTGATCAAATATTCTGTAAGCTTTGGCATGGGCAAGCAATACGTGTTTATTGCACAAATAAGGAGCGAATTCTGGCTCCTTGATCTTTGGAGCATGGAGTCCTGTAATGTAACCATAATCGCAAATAACAATAGCTTCGTTTATGGTGAGCCATGTTTTGACGCGGTCAGCATAAAGTTTGTACACCACCCTCACATAGTTTCCAAACCAATCTACTATCAAGGGATTAGTCCAGCCACCTTGAAAAAAGAAAACACAACAATTATTCATGAATATTAAAAATATTTTGCTTTTAATTTTTAAGACATCAAACACTGCCGGGTTCTCCATTTGGTATAATGTCCTTTGAATCCAACCAATAAACCGGTAGCTAAATAAAAGGCTGATCGAAAAGCAAAGACCATTTTTTATGCATTAATAGCACACACACTCTGATTATTGATTGTCAACAATCTTTGGTTAGTCAAGAGAAACATCTTTCATCGTTCAAAAACTGAGAAGAATTCGTGAGAGTGGAAATAATTCAGCATGATTTGTTCTATCTCAAATATAACTGTAATAACCATAAAATTACATTATTTTTGGCCTAGTAGAGAGTTATATCCATAATGTGACATCATCTAAAAAGTCAATAATTTTGAGATTGTCATTGTAATTGTGTGGCTTACTCGACATGCAAGCTTTGACCGTATTAAGCTTCCAATGAGCTTTTGTAGTTTGTACTTTAAGATTTTATTAAAATATAATCATGATTTTGATACCCATATCTTGAATTATCACTGGTAATTCCCAGTGATAGAGCGTGATGATTGGTTCTATGCCCTCTGTGATGAGGGCGTCAATGAGGTCGCTGTAGTATTTGACACCAGCTTTATTCACTTTGTTGGGGAACCCCGTCGGTAGAATACGAGGCCAATTTATAGAAAATCTGTAAATTAACCAGTGACAGGATTAAGTATTGTATTCCATAGTTTTATAAGAAGTTATATTAATCTATATTTTTATACTCTTTATTACAGACGTACAAAGTTAATAGAAATAGGGAATAAAAATTGATCTAAAACTAGGCTAAACAAAGTATAAAAAGTAGAGAAAAATGATGTATGTACATCAGACTCCAGCTTGAGGTTTAGTATATATTAAGAAATATACGGCCCGAGATCTTATGACGAAATACTGGTTGCCCGAATATCAAGTAAAAATCCCAAATGCACGAAAAACCCTATATCTTAATCGGTACAAATTAGATGTTAAATAAAGATAACAATTTAATAAATAGTTATATTTTTAGTGACGATTACCTATAAAACTGAAGACCTAGTTCTGCAGCGATCCTCACGTCTTCTCGCCACTTGTGGTAGGAGTCCGCGGCGATGTCACCCGTAGCATTATTCTTGATTCTCCCAGGGTTCTCGTGGACAAACCTGTCCCAAATGTTTTCGCCTTTACCTGCAAAATACAAGAAGACCAAACGATCCAATTATTCAATTATCTAGATTACACAGTCCTCCTTCAACAGTCATAGCTATTTTTGCATACTCAAACCTAGTTTAAGTAACTGTTTTTAAAATAAAATTCTTAATCAGAGGCTACTCACCGTCTGCGTTCCAGCCTCCTTCTATTTGATAAGCTGCTGTCGCGGCGCCGAATTTAAAGTTTGGAGGAAAACTTCGGTCGATGCATTGACATATTTGCAACAAGGCACTGTGACAAAATTAATAAAGATGTTAAGAAAATTAGATATTCATATAAGCAGTAGCATAACTAGATGAGCAAAGGCTCCGGTGCATTGGAAAATAATCGGGCTTTTTCCCCTCCCCCCTTTTTCCACCCCTCTTTAACTCATATTGCCCTTCAAAATTATAGATAGGAAAAAAAAAATCTCGTGAGCAGAGTCAAGGTTTTCTAGCTTCACGAGCTAGCGAGTTGGCTGACCCGCTCTTTTTCAGGGCCCTGGTACACTGCATCACCTGGCCCTACGATAGCTATGCCACTGCATATAAATATTTACCGATGGCTGAAAGAATATTTTCAACGACGCAGAATTTGAAAGCTTTATGAAGAGATTGGCTGTTGGATATGAACGGATGGTATGTTGATTGGTATTAAAGTAATTCTTGTTTTGTAGGAAATTCATGATTCTTAATTCACTAGACATATTGAACTTATTTAATTTCTTGTGTTTTTATACAAAACTTTTATGTATTATATTATTTGTAAATAAACTACTGTGTACAATTATAAAACTTTAATTAATTATGAAGTATATTCGGACCAGAACCATAAGGTGATCATTGTTGGTCTATTATAAGAAATACGGTCTCAAATATTAATAAATTTTAAATTTTATTAATAGTTTTGAAGGATTTTTATACAAATCAAAAATTATAAATATTTACGGAGAGTGACTCTGACAAGGCCGATATTGTGATGAAGTTCTAGGCGTCTTACAGAGCTATGAACTGGCAGAAGTCGTCACCTCAGGAAAAAGCGCTATGTTCCTTTCAGATGACCTAACATATATTTCTCTTTCCCTCTGACTCTGTCTATTATTCCCGGTTTTACATAACACTATCTGCGCCCGCGACTTCGTGCGCATTTGAATTTAACAGAAAAGTTATTGTTGTAGCCTAAGTTAGTCCTTGTTACATCAGCTGCCAGTGAAAGTCCCATCAAAATCAGTCCAGCCGTTCCAGAGATTGGTCGGAACAAACAGGCAGATAGACAGACGGACAAAAATTGAAAAAAAAATTATTTTGGTACATGTACCGTGTTTAAGGATAAAAAATGGTTGTTGTGGGCTATCCCTAAGAGATAGACATCTCCATCGCGCCATAGATACCATCGCGGACTTTTTAAATACCTTTTTAAGGTGTACAATACTGTAGTACATTATTTTGATCGATCTCGTAGGGTTCAGCCAGCGTTTGCAATGTAAGCGCAAAATGTGTTTATTTACGAAATCACTTTAGAAACCTCTAAAATTACCAGAGTTTCTCTACTATATTGTGCATGTATTATACGTATAAACCTTCCCCTTGAATCACTCTATCTATTAAAAAAACCGCATCAAAATCCGTTGCGTAGTTTTAAAGATCTAAGCATACATGGGGACAGACAGACATCGGGAAGCGACTTTGTTTTATACTACGTAGTGATAAAACGATCTCTTAATATATTTTCTATACATCTTATTAAAAAAAAAAAACTTTCATTTTGTTTGCTGATGGTCTGAATGACATTTAAAATTTCACAGCTCGAAACTCCGTAGAACTTCGAAACAGCTGTAATAACACAGTAAAAACGTGTGTAAAATTCAATTACAATATATAATTTAAAACAGCTACTAGAACTGGCCTCGGACGTGTAAGGGTAACTACATATAAAGTATTTATATCATAATTTACATCTTTACGAGATCTTTAGGAATTATATACGTAAACCTTTCTCATGAATCACTCCGTCTAATAGTGAAAAGCGTATATAGATCCGTTCGGTAGTTTTGAGTTTATCGCGCGCAGACATGGCGGCAGGATTTTATTTTATATAGTGTAGAGATAAATATCTAAATTCGGAAAGTGAATTAATTTAATTATCATTTTCATTCATTATATTCATTCACTCAACTGTGTCACTTTTGCTCAGAAGATCGGAATTGCGATCGACGGAGTAATGCTGCTAGCATTTTTGCCACCATTCCACGTGGTCACGATTTGTACAGTAACTACTTATATATTGATAAGGTCCTAATGTTAAAATTCTAATTAAATAAACTTTTAGCTTGTCCTTAGATGAATACGAATATATACAAACAATATCACGACAGAATTTAATAGTATCAAGAATGATTGCAGTATATCAATTTTTAAAGAAAGTCAGTCAGAAACTGAAAAATTAACTCGTTAAATAATAATTTAAAATTAAACTACAATTTATTAATAACTATTAATAACTAATGTTACTAGACTAGTTCCAATAATTGTAATGTTAAGTTAAAAAATTGTAACGATGCACTTTGAATACGTTCTTCAAGTATTGTAATAAATTGTTATAAATAGTATATACAGATTTACAATTTGTAGTGTGCACACAAACATAGTTATTATTTATTCGTTAGTCGGAAGAAATTAATACACGTCCTTAAATATATAAATAAATAAATATTGGACATCACATACATCACTCTGATCCCAATGTAAATAGCTAAAGCACTTGTGTTATGGAAAATCAGAAGTAACGACGGTACAAACACCCAGACCCAAGACAACATAGAAAACTAATGATCTTTTTCTAGATCGACTCGGCCGGGAATCGAAACCGGGACACAAGATTAATATTGTACATAATTATAATAGAATAAAATAAATCTAGATATATATAACATATAAATTTAATTGTATATACAATTATTAATTATTTATGTTTTATTTAAGAAAAAGAGTGACTGACTTTCTTGTTTGTTTTTTTGGTAGCATACATATAAGTACCGATTATAAATATATATTGGTGACAAATTATATCATTTTAATATATAGTAAAATGTATTCATCAAAAACCGTAATATTTTAATAAAATAAATATTCAATAAAGTAATATGGAACTTAAAAAGTAACTAATAACAATTTTAAACTAATTAAACACTCATTTCTTTATCAATTAACTATTCAAACGTTTCAGAGATGAAAATTTTTAACACACTTGAACTAACTTACCATATAACGACTGGTTTCACCGGGAACATGATCGATACTAAAATTTGGAGCCAAGCTAATTAATATCTCTATAAAAACAACTCGAATACATTTTCTAAAACTCCGTTAGTGGAATCCAATGAAAACTATTAGCGAATAGATCTGCTACATTGCGCACTACAAACAATTATTGATTCTATCTTTACTTCTAGTACAACACAGTTCTATTTAACTTTAATTTAATTTTACTACCAAATATCTGATAATAACTTCGGCCGATTTAAAATTTTTAATGTGTATTTTGTTACGAATATTATAGATTATTCGACATCTCGACCAACGATATCGCGTCAAAATGACAGCTTCGCCGTTTTCATGAGTTTTTTTAAAGGGGCTGTGACTCAAATATTTATCAGCTAGTTAATCAAAAAATACCATACAAAAGTTTAGTCTCTTATTAATAGTATCTTTTAAAAAAAATCTGTTAGAACATTACTAATATTTGACAAAATATTTGTAAAAAATCCATATTTTCAAAAATTTTGCAATAAAGTGTGATTTGAATGCAGTTTTTATGCATTCAAAGGAGTTGTAAGTTATTTCTGTAAACACAGAAATAACAAACAGATAGCATACTGTAGAATGTATTGATAAAAAATATATGTATTCTTATATTATTTTTAAGGAAATAAGCTAAATGTGCAATGATAAGTTTCAAACATCATGTCATTTCAACAAAACAGTATCGTTAGCCGAATATTTTTTTTATATTATAATATTTTTTTGTGTGAAAATGAGTTATTTTATTTTATATCGATATAATAAAATATAATAAAACAATCATATATTTTAATATTATTTATATTAATGCATTTCTCCTTTTTTTTATCTTTTTTTTGCTTCAACTTTTTCCGCAGCGGCACCGGCTTTTAGCATTGTTTCTCGGATATCAGACGGGGCCAACGTGTCAACGCATGTAGCGTTCCACACAAGGGCCCGTCTTATGAAACCGTCATATGAAATGAAACCGTCATATGAAACACTCAAATTTAAATATTAAGCACGATGACATATTTTTAAATTAATTATTCTTATTCCAAAGCAAAAAGTGTCAGAGTTGCTATGGGTTCCTATCGTACAAAGTTTCTTCATGTATCATGTATCGTTTCCCTCAAAAGGCTTACATAAAACCTAAAGAATGCTAGTGCTGTATTTTTGTGTTCCATAAAGCATTTAAAATATTTTAAAAAATGTAATTAAAATTAAGTTTCGGACGCGAATACGATTTCGTAAGGGAATTTTACCTTAAAATTGTTTCCCTAATATGAGGCGGACCAGAGTCGCAGCCAGTTTTATCTTGCACTGGGGTTCGTGCTCATTCGCAGGACCCAGTGTCTGAGATTTTTATTATCCTATTATTATAAATAATTCTAACGTTATATCTCTTCTACGATTTTTGCTTTAAGTCACTTTCTTTTGAAACTGAAAGAAAATATTAGTCATTGTGTTTTACAGTCATCATCCTCCTGCCCTTATCCCAATTTCACTTGGGGTCGGCGCACCATGTCTTCTTCTTCCATACTTCTCTGTCGGACGTCATCTCACAAGTAACATTATTTCTAAACATATCGTCTTTCACACAAATCCAATCCATCCATCTTTTCTTTCCGTCGGTTGTGTTTTACAGTAGTATAAATAATTATTTTGATGTCCTGACCGATTTATTTCCTTACTTAGGACATTATAGTTCACAAGTCTGTGTGCTAACACAGGTGTAATCTCAATTCGGTCACTCTCGTAATCCGATGGAACCGCAAATCTGACACGGCCGGAAAGGCAGGCGCTGACTCCATACTTTGCGCTGTTCCTGAGAATAATTCGACACAAATACCCACTAGCTTTTATCGGTCCGACCTGGTGTTTGAATCCTGGACCTCGGAACTGTGGATTTATATTAAGCCACTACAAACGGGCTCAAATAACTATTATGATTTTATTAAAAGTGAGAAGTTTTACAGAAATGATTTCAATTATAATGAGTAATCTTGTAATGATTACATTTTGGGGTGAGCTGATATTACTTTGTTAGGAGATAGGAGGCGAAGACTTGACGGTCTTGACTATATACATAAATGGTGACATTGTTAGTGAAAGTGAGATTTAAATAAACGACTATAAAAATTCGTTCGGTATTCGTTTTATTCTAAAACTACATGAGTAAAAGATTAAAATAAAAAAAAAAATCAGATAGTTAATAATTTAATTTAATCTTGGTAGAATATCAGCATTGCACCCCTGCGAAGCCAAGGGTCATTACATAGTATAAAACAAAGTCGCTTACAGTTGTCTGTCACTGTGGATGCTTAGATCTTTAAAATTACGCAACGGATTTTGATGCGGTTTTTTTTTAATAGATAGAATAATTCAAGAGGAAGGTTTTTTTAAATAATATATTTTTTTATTTCATATTATAACAGTTGAAATACAGCTTTAAATATTATAATATTCTTAATAAAACAAAATAAATTTCACAAGCGACAAGATTAATACAAAATAAACGCCACTTCCAAAAGTTTCGGCATTGTTTCGTGAATGTCTTCGCATGGCGCTCAGAGAGTCAGCGAGTAAGTCCTTATTCAAACAAGTATTATTAAGTGCCCGGGTTTTGATTAAGCATGCGTAGAAATGTGCTGAGGCCCGAGGTGTTCTTCTCCGATCAGGATCTTTGAAGTCGACATCGTATATACCAAATTTTGTCCTGGAGTGTCCAAAAATGGACTAAATAAGGATTTGAAAATATTTTAAATCAGCATTCAAGCCTAAGTGTCATAAAATCTTGGTTACCGAGGTGGCGTAGGTTATTTGGGGAATGGTTAATATTTCTTTCGGTGACAATGTCTATGGCTGGTGGTGGCACTTACCATCAGGCGAAAAATTTGCCCATCATATAACGTATTTTTAAAAATGGGGTCGTTAGTTCATTGAAAATTTTGTATATTCTACTAAAGCATTGTTATACCTACTTATTGATATTAAACTAACAAATACTACTCCATCGGGTAAATTGCCATAACATGGGGAACACCGGCGGATGATAGTCAGCGGTTACTTTTTTCTTATTATGTTAATTGTTTACAATTTTCAGCCAGGAGGCGATCGCTTTTATAACAAGGCGTATTGGCTATAGAAGTTGAAATTATACCAGTGACTTTTTAAAGAACTGAATCAATATCGTATCTTGTTATAAAAATAAACGGAAATCCTTTCTATATTGAAAAAAACAAGGATCATTGTCTGATAAACTCTGATAGTAAATTTCCCTTAAGTACATTTAGAGTATTTTGTATTGAAACGTTTAGTTACAGGTTGAATTTCTTTATCGATATTAATACAGGGTTAACTTACGAATATCCGTCTAACCACTCGAAGTTGTCAATGAGTGACCACACCGCGTATCCCGTAATATTTATTTTGTCGACTTCCATTGCTAAATGTACCTGTAAGAAATAAAAGTGACATCCTGTAAATTTCCCACTGCTGGGCAAAATTATTTTTTGAGGAGTTTGGAGCTTGGATCACGCTGCTTCAATACGAGTAAGAAGATTTTGATCCGACGTATGCAGACTTCCTCACTATTTTTTCCTTCACTCCTCAGCAGTGAGGAAACGATCAGTATACATAACCTTTGACCTTTGCGAAAATGCAATTTTTTAGGAGAAGCATTTAAAACTTTGACATTCTCTAAGCGTCGCCGGGATTCGCGCCAAAACCATAATGACACTCACGCCATCTTACGGAAACTATGTGCTGCGGTTATTGCACCAAGTAAATGGTTGCTTCAGGACACTTATTACGAATTTAACTCATTTTTTAAATTTTTGCAAAAGTGTCGGTCTCGCACCTCTTCTGGGTAGGTACCACCAAATCATAAGATATTCTACCGCCAAACAGCAATACATAGTAAAGTTGTCTACTGGTTGGTAGGGTGAATGAGCTATGGTAACTACAGACACAAAGGACATAACATCTTAGTTCCCCAGGTTGCTAGCGCTCTGGCGACGTAATAAATATTTTTTACAGCGTCAATGTCTATAGGCGGTGGTGACCACTTACCATTAGGTAGCCAATAGGGCCAGTTGGTCTACCTATACCATCATATATGTATTTACCGTTTACTAAACATTTACAATATTAGTCATATTAAGTGGTACATTATTGGATTTAGTGAATATTTATTTGTCAGGGAGAGGACTGATTATCCTTAACACAGTGTTGACTTTGATGACTAATAACTATGTTATTATACACTTAAGACTTTTTGTTCTAGTTCACCCATGTTTCTTAATTCATGCAATTATTATTTGCGTCAGTTTAATTATCGCTTTTAGGTATTTAATTATTATTTATTTAATGGAATACTATCAACCAATGCAAAGAGTCGAGATAGCCCAGTGGTTAGAACACGTGCATCTTAACCGATGATTTCGGGTTCAAACCTAGGCAAGCACCGCTGAATTTTCATGTGCTAATAATTCATCTCGTGCTCGGCGGTGAAGGAATTTCAACGAAATTATACCACATGTGTATTCCACCAACCCGCATTGGAGCAGCGTGGTGGAATATGCTCCATACCTTCTCCTCGAAGGGAGAGGAGGCCTTAGTTTATAAAAATGTTTTTTTTTTTCGTTGTTAGAGCTGAGTCACTTGGGTGAATATGTTACTCTAGTAGCTTACACAAATATTCTTATATTTACGTCAATTATAATATCTTGTTTAGTTTCACTCATTTTAAATTTTTACCTATATTATACATAGTTTTGGCTAAATCTGAATTAGGATTTGCAAACTAAATATATTTAATATTTCAAGATAAATATTTATCTATAATCGTGATAGAAGGGGTTCGATACGAACAGACACCATTAAAATATGGTATATAGCCCCACAAACGAGACAACCAATAATCGTTAGTTGATAAAAAACCGTAAACGATATTCATTTTTTTGCTGTTCCAACCAATCCCGAGACTTAACCAAACCCACATCTGAAGAAAATGAGTTGGAGTGGAGTAAAGTAGAGTATTCATACAATGAATTCTTCTGGTCAGACTGCTAAATATGTGACAAAAATTACCTGTTCCAAGTGTTTCTCGTAGTAGTCAATTCTATTATAGTCATCGAGCTGTCCGCTAGAGGAATAACCGTTCTCCGTGATCACGATGTCAACGTCGCCATAATGTTTCTTCAACCACACCATCTGCCTCCGGATGCCTTGAGGGTATATCTTAAAATTAAGCTAATTGTTACGAACAAGACAACAGCAGAACTGATTAATTATTATTTACTCGTAATAGAAAACAAATAAACGATATCAAAGAAAATTCGGATGGCTGGAAAACAAAGGAACTGTTAATATTTAAAAATACACGTTGTCTCGGGACGCCCGATAGAAGTGATAACATATTTATTTATTTAGATTTTCGAAACACCATCGGCATATTCACAATTTTTTAAGAAAACGTAGGAAATAAATTCATGTACGGTGTGATACAGCACTACAGGCGTTTACATTATACATGTTAAATAACAAAAAAAAACACAAAACCCTACACTCGTATATTAATATATCTTTAAAATAAAAACAAAAATGTGAAAGAACAAAAAATAATAATAAATTACTCCAAATTAAAAAGAAATAGAAATATAACAAAAAAAAATATCTTGACACTAATAATTGAGCAAAGAGTCTATTTTTTCTTAAAACTATGGCTGTTATGGCTGTATATATCAGTGTCATGAGAGGCGATATCATTGTAACCGCTCATATATCGAATCGTAGGCGAAACCTTCCCTACATTTGTACGGAATCTAGGAATAGCGAAGGTGCTTTGAACTGGGTGACGCGGGTGGGTAACTTAAACTAATCTAAGTAGAACTATTTAATACTGAAATTGTTTAACTTGAGGAAAGTTTAGGTTATTACTTTAATTTTATGTATATTAGTATGACAATGTAAGGTAAGGTTATCCATACATATACATATAATAAAATCTGAGGGTAAGTAAATGCATATGTGTGTATACACGGTACATATACTAAAATAAAACCTTTTTAATTTTTTTTCAGGGCTACAACAACAACTTTTTTTGTTAAATTCAAACGCATATGTAGTCGCGGGCACAGCTAGTATTATATAAATTTTTTTATTGATAAAAATATATTTTATTCTCGGTAACAATTCTTGAATACGTACATACATTAGAATTTTGTATATGTACATTATTAGTATAATTATTGCCTGCCGCTGCCGTATGCGTAAGAGAAAGGGAAGCCAGAGAGACTGGCGCCGTAACGCGTTACGTAACGAAACGGTTTAACTACATAAGTTATCACTTCAAAAAAACACATCGCTATATTATAAAAATAAATTGAATTTAGAATTGAAATAGAACGAAAGACGTCTTCTAGCCTGTATTAAAAATTCAGCAACTCATAAATGAGGACCCAATAGATCTACAATATATATAAATAAAAATAATTACCGGCATTACCCTGGATACTCCATAATATGAATTGGGTGGTGGCTCCAGTACCGCGTCCAGGTCTGGTAATGATTTTAAGAACAAAAATTCTGTAATTTCTCCTTTCTTCCCCGGTCTGATCGTGTACGTGGTGTAATAGTTCATGGCTAAGAAATCAGCTGTTCCTGAGACATGAGCATGACTTATTAAGGAGTTAGTTTAACAGAGTTTCTTAATTCATGCAATTATTATCTGCGTCAGTTTAATTATCGCTTTTAGGTATTTAATTATTATTTATTTAATGGAATACTTTCCACCAATGCAAAGAGTCGAGATAGCCCAGTGGTTAGAACACGTGCATCTTAACCGATGATTTCAGGTTCAAACCCAGGCAAGCACCACTGAATTTTCATGTGCTTATAATTCATCTCGTGCTCGGCGGTGAAGGAATTTCAACGAAATTATGCCACATGTGTATTCCACCAACCCGCATTGGGGCAGCGTGGTGGAATATGCTCCATACCTTCTCCTCAAAGGGAGAGGAGGCCTTAGCCCCGCAGTGAGAAATTTACAGGCTGTTAACGTAATGTAATGTAACCGATGCAATGGATGCGATTATGTATGGTGTTCTAAGGGAAAGTTTCGATGGGAATATAAATATATATATATATATAATTCGTCAAATGTAGATGAGTGTCTTGCAGTTTTAAATGAAATGAAATCAAAACAAAACCTGTCATAGGTTTCGAAATTCCTAAAAAATCTTTTGAATAAACGCGAAATTTTGCGGGCGACTCACTTGTAATACGTTACGTATTCACTAGTTTGACTTAAAATAAATACCTTTGATGAATTCCTTTTCCTCTTCAGTGAAGGCAGGAAGCCTGGAGTGAGTAAACCCTTGCGCTAGACTGTTTTTGAACATAACCTTCTCAATAGAAGGTGGCCAGCCGCCATTTTTGGAAAATATTGCATGAGCAAACCGACCCGCCTAAAAATGGATTATAGATTAAACGACGGCATTTATTGATGAGAAATAGAAAAATGGGTTTAAAAGCAAACAATTTAAACCATATTTCCCAATAGTATCATTTTGGCGCTTAAGCTTTTCTTCCTTTGGACTACAACTTTGTATTTATACTTAGTTTTGTTTTATAGTTTTGGTAGTAAAGGTGTTTTGTGTTAAATCTAGATTATACTCGCACCATGTACTCTCTGCCCAGCTTGGCTAGTTCCTCGTCTTTAGGCGTACGAGGTTCTATCCATATTAAGTTGTTCGCGATGGATATTCGTCCTGTGGAAACAAATCATGATTCAAGTTTATAACAAGTAAAGTCACACAATGTTTAATACTTAGTAATTTTACTTCGATTTAAATTAGTTTTTAATTTTTTTTTTTTTTTAAATGTCTCTTCTTTCCTTTTTTTTTCTTGTTATATACTCTGTAGCCATAATTTCGTTAATATTTATAGATATACATATGTAAGTTTTAAAATATAACAATTAAGTATCAAGTCTCTCGACATATATGACTTCATTTAAATTTTAAATGTTCAGTGACTGTTATACTTGTGGCGAATATAGAAGAAATTACATTTATCATATAAAAACAATAAAATTATTTTATTGGGACCATTAAATTAAATTTTCATTGCATTCAAATAGCATAGCAATAGCAAACTATTTTTAAAGGCGCCGAAGAAGTTCTCGAACTTTATTGTGGTACCATCAGTCATTATAATAACAGTTTAGCTAACGAAGTAATATCAATCTAACCATTAAACTTCGGCCTGAACTCCGTGTCGTATATCCGATAAGCCTTAGCGTGAGCTAACAATGCATGTTTATTGCACAAATTTGGAGCAAATATTTGCTCCTTGACATTCGGAGCAAATACACCACTATTGTATCCATAATCGCATATGATTATTGCTTCGTTTATGGTCAGCCAAGTCTTGATGCGATCAGCGTACAGAGAGTACACGACCCTCGCATAGTCTCCGAACCAGTTAACAATCAGAGGATTTGTCCATCCACCTGGAAATTATATGACATTTAACAATTAAAATGGTACATACACCCATAACGTGACTAGTAAACTTAAGGTAAAAGTCAATAGGTTGTTCTTTCTTTGAGGAAAAGATGATGGATACACTTGTGGTAAATTATCATCCGAAAATGGTGTCCCCACGATGTTCTCTTACACTGCCGAGTGTTCATGAGTTATAAAGACAAATTGTACATGAGAATCCAGAGGTCCTGCAATCTTCAGATAAGATACTGCTTAAAAATGTATATGTAATTTTTAAGCAGTATCCCAAAAACAAAGTTTCGTGTTTCTAACTTAAAAACTAACGGACTTCCATTCAAATTTTCAATCCTTATTTCACCCTCTTAGGGGTAGAATATGCAGAAACACTTAAATACGTATCTACACATTTTCAACCATTATCCTAAAAATATTTTTTCGTTTTTCTAACTTAAAAAACAACGGACTTATATACAAATTTTCAACCCTTATTCCAGCCCCTTAGGGGTAAAATATCCAGCGTTTAAATACTTATCTACTAATTTTTTGTCAATATCCCAAAAACAAAGTTTCATGTTTGTACCTTAAAAAATGACGGACTTTCATACTAACTTTTAACCCTTATTTCACCCCTTTAGGGGTAGAATATGAAGAAACGCTTAAATATATATCTACTGATTTCTAATCAGTATCCCAAAAATAATGTTTCATGTTTCTAACTTCAATAATGGCGGACTACCAGATTAACCTATATACGAAATAGCTACCCCTATTTCACCCCTTAGGGCTAGAATATCCAGAAACGCTTAAATACATATCTACTTATTTTTAATCAATATCCCAAAAACAAAGTTTCAGATTTCTAACTGGTATACAAAGAGGTATTACATTAACGTAACATTTTAAGTTAATTTGCAAATCAATTCATATTCTACGCGGGCAAAGCCGCGGGTAACAGCTAGTTTTATATATATATAGATATGTGCTTAAAAATAAGTGCACTTTTTAATTCTTCATGTTTATAATCTGATGGGACGCCAATTCGTTTAGTAAAACTGGTTGTTTTACTTCTAAACATCGGGTTCACGATCAGGGAAATTGAACCCAAGATCGGTGTCCATTTTATAAATTAATCTTTAAACGATGATATTTTCTAGTTAAATTTTTACCCAGATCTTGAATTTTCACTGGCAAATCCCAGTGGTACAACGTTATAAACGGTGCGATGCCCTCGTCGAGGAGGGCATCGATGAGGTCACTGTAATATTTCGCTCCAGCTTTGTTGATCTTATTGGGAAAACCAGTTGGGAGTATGCGAGCCCAGCTTATGGAAAATCTGCAAAATAATGTTTTGTATTTATGAATATAAGAATATTTGCATCTATAATATTAGTTTGGATATAGGTTGTTTCAACATTGTTGTTTACAAAACGAGATTACCAATTTATCCCTGATAAGCTATTACGACATCAATAAGTTGCATTATAGTCTTCTAGTATCATATGGCTTCAGTATTGAAGATATTAGAAGAGCCATTCTATAAGAACAAACTCAAAATTTACCGCAAAACGCGATTGTCAAACGTCAGAAACGGATATTCGACAATGACTTCAAACATTATAGGATTTAAAGGGTTTAAGCATCACAATAGCGTATCGCCGTCGGAATTTCATATTTCACACTGAAAAACGAATGAGTTCTTAAATGGAACGTTGGTGTTCGTAATACATGCGAATAAAGTTAGTAATTACAACATACTTACATGCAATATAAATTAAATAAAATAAATTCTAAATATAATAACATTAATGCCTTTAACTGTTAAGAAATTTAAAAAAAAATGCGCATATACGCGCACACACGTATATAATCAAATCAAAATACTCTTTATTGTACACCAGTAAACATAAAGTTGAATCACATTTAAGAAAGATGCACAAGAGACGGCCTTATCGCTGAACAGCGATCTCTTCCAGGCAACCTTAGGGTAGAGGAAAGAAACAGATATAGAAAGAGGTAGGGGTGTACAAGGCAAGGCATATATAATCACATACATAGCTTACAATGCACGTTCGTAAAAGAAGTATTTATTTAATTTTTTTATTTTTTATTTTTGCCTCAATCAGGTTTACCTATGTTTGTTTAAATTTATGTTTATATCAGTTTTCGCATATAGAACTAAATTAAGAGCGAGGTCTCTCGCTTTACGTTTTTTTAAAACTCACTAGGAGATTCCCAACCTTGTACATTTGAATGTAAGAAAGAAAACTTACAACTATTAAAAAAAAAATACAACTAATTAACCGATAAAACTGTAGACCCAGTTCGGCTGCAATTTTGACATCTTCGCGCCATTTGTGGAAGGAATTGGCCGCAACATCACCCGTTGCATTGCCGTTAAATAATTCCGGCTTACTGTGCACCAATCTATCCCATACATTTTCACCTTTACCTGCAATACAAAAATCTTTCAGATTCGTTAAGAAATGCAACTTTATCAAAACTTATTTATAAAAGACGCCCCCCCCCGCATGTCTGCCTGAGCGTGATAAAATCAAAAGAATCGAATGGCTACCTTATTAAAATTGTAGTTACCAGTCTACGGAGTCTTCTACGGAAGATTCATGAGGGCGATAAATTGGCTGAATTGTAACGATGTTTGTTGAAGATGTCGGAAACAATTATAACTAATGGTAGGTCCACACGACACAGACTTGGCACAGACTTCTATTGAATTTTGTATGCGCAACTTAGCAGTGCAGACAAAAGTCGGTGTATTGGAAAAGTCTGAGCCTTGCATGAAAAAGTCGGAGCAATTCATTTGGAGTATTATTTGGAGCGAAACAATGATCAGTGAATAATTATTAATTGATTAAAGTTTAATCAATTCTGAAAAATGAATGACCGACGCAAAAAAATTATTTTGTCACTGAAACGATTCGACCCTTTTTAACTTTAATGATGAAGTTCTTGGAACTGCTACATCCTCCACCATTCTCCAAATGACAGCCCCTTTAAAATTTACCGTTTAAATCATGATTTTTTTTTTATCAATAATTTTACTATCAAGAACAGTTTAACAGTTTATTCGCACCGAGGTGTGCTACGACACTGCTAGGAAAATTTTTGAAAAACTCTGCATCCTCAAAACTAAAAGTCGGAGGTAATGAAAAGTCATGTTGTCGTAAGACTTTTTTACTTAAAAAATACTGTGCCAAGTTTGTGTCGTGTGGACCAACCATAAGAGCTTTACAGGCGTTCCTTGTATAAACAAATATGTCACAGATGCTTTATCTGACACTTAAAATAATGTCAATATCGTCTTTAGTACGCTGGACTGAAGTAGATGGAGCGGTGGTGACTGGATTACGTCGGTCACGGGTTGACAGTCACCATTGAAAAATAAAAAAATTATAAAAAAATATAAAAAAACTTTTTAAAAGAGTAAAATTTTATTTGAGTTTGATATGTCTTTCGATGTCTCTTCCATCTAATCACGAATCTTACAACGAGGTCCTCATTTAATTCCGTTATATGCAGGGTTCTTTGTGGTCTTTTTGTTTCGGTTGCTTTGAAGAAAGATCCAAGTTGTTATACATTTTCGGAGAGCTAATAAAACGGTCATGTTTTTAAAACAATCTGCAAGACAAGTTTCATAACGATTTTCTTTTTTGTTTTTAAGGCATTATTGTGGATAAAAAATCAAATAATATCGTTTTCAGTCTCGCATTTTTAAATTTGGACCGATAATTATTGTTTTAGTTTTGATAATAAACAGTGTTTAATCTTTTTTGTAAATCAGATTTAAAATGATACTTCTTTTTAAATAAATTTTTGAAGTTGAATTTTTGATTTATTTTGACAAAAACTAAAAACCTTTATAACTCAAAAATGGTTCACTTTTGCATAATGTATATGGGGTCAAAATTATCTCAAACAGTCACCCCTATCACCTCCTAACGGGAATACGTCGAATAACCAATAACCCTGTATATGTGTAACCAGTATTACGGTTTAAAATTTTGTAGACTTATTCTAGCCGCGCGAAGCCGGGACTGTTAGCTAGTTACGAAAGATCAAAAAATATATATTTTATTGTTGTCGCTACGATTTTTGAAGCGGGCAACATTAAAAAAAAAGAAAACATTGGCGGGAAATTTAAGCTCTCTTCTGGATACGCTAGAACCGGGAACATTGTTATAACATTATCTTACATTACTGTATTGTTTTACTTTAATTCTTAACTTAACCAATAAAGAAATACCTTATTAATTAATTTCGAGAGTGATACATACAACTTATATAAATACACCGTACAAAGAACTAGCAGCAGTTAATTAACAAATAACTTTCTTTTACATTATATTGATGTTATAATAGCATCATAAATTATAACATTTTATGAGTTATGACGATTTATTTTAAATTTTTGGCTTTAAATCACGTGATAATTGGATCTAGATGTTTCTTTTTTTATACATAGGAAAACATACGAGGTTTTTATACAAATGTTTTTTTTTTTTTTAGTAGTCGACATAACCCAATCGTTAAAAATATTCGAACTAGTGAATTTTAAGCGAAGATTATGGGTTCAACGGAGAAAGTGCGTTTGAAATTTCAGTTGCTTAATTTTTGTTTGTACTTTATCTCGTGTTTTTTGGTAAAATCGGTATCGTGAGGAAACTTACACGTCGGATGAAAAGCATGTCCATCCGATGACCTGCATTGAAGCGATGAGTTACACTTCAAACTTTCTCTTCGAAAGTAGAGGACGACTTACATCAAATAGATTAGCAATTAACTTATGACAAATGACCTTATATTCAAGAATAAATTTGACCATCACAGGACGTCCGAAAGATGAAATTTATAATGAAATAAAACCCATAAATAAATATGTATTTAAATAAATAAAATGCGCCATCAATCTATGATCATGCTAAGATGTTATATTTCTTCAAAACGGAACACAATACTAAGTATTGCGTGGTGGTAGAATATCTGATGAGAGGGATACCCCAGACGGGCTGCATGTAGTAACGAAGCGTATAGGGTACTCCCTCACACGCGAGTAGAGAACGCCAGCGGTGACGGTCTTGACTAAGACAGTATCATGTCGCCCTACTCCCACGGTGCTCATAGATATTTTATATAAAAATAAAATTTTGATTTAATATATGTTGAGTACATGTTCCACTCAATAAATTTCGATTTTTAATGAAGAAACTAAATTCTCCAAGCTGTGATTTATGTGGGATAGAGGATGACGTACATCATTTCCTAGTGGAATGTGCCCGAAATGCAGCCACGAGACAGGAGTTGATGCGACGTTCTAAAGTAAATTTATGGGAAGTTGGCGTTTTTCAAAGCGCACTGTCTATACCCGACTCAGATATAGCAAAAATTATTTACCAGTTTAAGTTAAAATAAGTTGTGATTAATAGTTTATTCTTATTGTTGTTGGTGGTGGAATTGTTACTAAGGGAACGATGGGACTGACATTTAGCTTTGTCGCTAAAAAGTCCCAAAAAAAAAATAGATTAAAAAATTATATATATGTCGCAGCGTCAGATAATTAAATACTTTGATTGTAATCTCTTAGTTTTGAGATTTGATTCTGGATGGCCAGTGAAGTCAATCACTCTTTGTCACGTTAGAAAAACATAAAATGTCAGTTGTCAAGAAGGATAAGACAGATGTGGTCGCGGCCAATGAAATATTGTAAAAATCAATATACGATAATCCAGCTATCGATTTGTTGTATTATTTGTGAATATGTATGACGAAGATGATGATCCCGAACCAAACAATATTGCCGGCTCGCCGTTATATATATATATATGTTGAGTACTATTTATAGCTTACCATCAGCGTCCCAGCCTCCTTCGATTTGATATGATGACGTGGCGGCTCCGAATTTAAATAGCGGAGGGAATTTAAGGTTGATACACAGCGATACTCGGCACAGCACACTGTAATACGTAGTAAGTACATGTTAAAATCTACGGGAACCTCTTAGTGAGGGTCGGAATTTGATGACAGGCCCTGAGGCAACAAAGGAACACTTCAACAGCTTCTTTACAAATAGTTTTAGTTATGATAAATGTCTGACTGGCAAATGGGCTATCTGATGACCATTCCTTACATCCCAATGCGCCACCAATCTTGGAAGCTAAGGTGCTATGTACACGAGCCTGTAAATTACTCTGGCTCGTTCCTGGAACACAACAATATTAATTGCGCTTAGCGATAGCCGAGATGGCTCAGTGGCTAGAACGCGTGCATCTTAGCCGATGTTTTCGGGTTCAAGCCCAGCCAGGCACCACTGAATTGACATGTGCTTAATTTGTTTATAATTCATCTCGTGCTCGGCGGTGAAGGAAAACATCGTGATGAAACCTACATGTGTCTAATTTCAACGAAATTCTGCCACATGTGTATTCCACCAACCCGCAGCAGCGCAGCGTGGTGGAATATGCTCCATACCTTCTCCTCAACGGGAGAGGAGGCCTTATCCCAGGAGTGGGAAATTTACAGGCTGATTATGTTTTATGTTTATGTTTATGTATATATCATAGTTAAGTACATTTACTTTTTTCAGTGCCAGTATTTAATATCTGTAATTTCATTTTGAATTATTTATTAATTCAAAAACAAAATTAAAATATACTTCATTCAAATAGGCTTTTACAAGCACTTTTGAATCGTCATTTAACATACTATATTAAGTGAAGCTACCCCCGGTTCGGAATGCAGATTATGCCGAGCAGAATCGGCAAGAAACTCAGTATTTACTCTCTTAAAAATACAAAGTCATGTTAGTTAAATATGTATATAATACATCCCCAGTAATAGCTCCACGTTTTTTTTATCATCTGTATAATCTTGTATTGAATAATATGCCTTCTTTACCAATGTATTTTTTTTACAAATGATTTGAGTTTATGAAACGTCAAAGTTAAGATTCAAAAGATTGCTCCGAATTGATTCGCGTCATCTTTTATCCGATTTTGAGTCGCGGTCGTTGTAACTTTAAATTATTAAAAATAAAAAAGCGTGGACTCAGAATTTGTTGATTTCTTGGCCGAATACATATATACATACGTCTAATTGTATTTTACTAACATACTTTGGAATTAAAATGGTGGAACAGAGTAACTACTGAGTTTCTTACCGGTTCTTCTCGATAAAATCTACTTTTCGAACAGGTGGCAGCTTTATATTTAATTCGACAGTACACTGTCGAATTAAATATAGTGATTCAAAAATGCTCGTATGAGTCTACTTGAATAAAGAATATTTCGATTTGAAAAAGCCATGCGAAACGATAGCAATGACTATAAGATGAGTACGTTATAAGAGAGATTAATTTAATACATTATTGTTAACTATGTCAAGATAGAATTATCTTTTTTTTTTTAATTAGTTTATCGACAGGCACAAGGAACATCTTGTCTCAGTAACCAAGGTTGGGGCATTGGCGGAGTAAGGAATCATTAAAAAAAATTTTGCTGCCAATGTATATGGACAGTGGTGACTAATTACCATCATGTGGCATAGAGTATAGATCCACATGTGGCACATTGTACAGATAAATAGACATTTTTTTTTAAAATTCTAAATTTAAAAAATGGGCTTATATTTTTTCTAAAAAACATTTATAAGAACTATCTATGTCACAACATTTAAATATACAATTGCAAATATCAATATTTACATATAAATTAGCTCATTGTAAAATTGCACCAAACCTGCTACGATAGTGACGTCATTTAAATATCGTTTTACATTTATAAAAATATTATAAGTGTGTCTCTTTGATACCTCGTCACGACTAAACCAATGAGATCGTGTAAGCAAATGACAATAATTTGTAACATTATTTATATTTCGAATTAATAATAATATGTTTACTGGAATCGAACGCTAATTTTGTTAATCGATTTATAACTCGACTTACGATTTTATTATCTGTGGAAGTAGGATGAGTAGTTTTGGCGGGCTTTTAAAAAAAGAACACATTCGAGAAATTGTTCTGTTGAGACGCATAATGCAATCATTATTGAAATATATTAAACGTATACCCATGTGAATTCTTTGTACTTTTATTTTTATTAATATACTGCACAGTACTATACAGATATATAGATGAAATGTTAATTAAAAAATGTTAAATTAGAATATTATTTATTGCATTGTTATTTTTACCTTGGCTTATTAAAAAAAAACACATTTTAAAAAAAGATCGATAATGACGCATTAATTATTCAATACAAGATTATATTAAATATAAAAATCTACATTTACATCAAATTCGATGTAACATGACTATTCAAAGGTGCTTTTATGAGCTCATTTGAATAAAGAATATTTTCATTTTATTTGATTTTAATTTGACTGAAGCGTCTTTGAATCTCAGTCCAATGTGCAATGCAATCTTAACCATTTGGGTAATGTAGGCAAGTCTGTAATAGGTAGGCAAGTCTGCATAATCACAAATATTAATTGCATGTAGGTCGCAATTAAAATTGCAATTTTATCGACAGTATTTATGATGTTTTCTCGTTTGGGCCGCTCACCTCGACACCCTATGAGTACGCTTCGTATTATAACACGCTGACCCCTACAATTATTATTTTCCTTGCACGAGATCATTCTACGATAACTGCTAAGATATTTATTGTTTAGTTTAAAGTATAACATAAACGAACATACGCTCCAAATAACTTATTCCATATTATGTCCATAATTGAGCCGAGGTGGCTCAGTAGTTAGATCCGTTCCGGGTTTGAACCCACGCATTTCTGAATTTTCATGTGCTTAATTTGTGTTTATATTCATCTCGTGCTCGGCGGTGAAGGAAAACATCGTGAGGACGCCTGCATGTGTCTAGTTTCAACGAAATTCTGCCACATGTGTATCCACAAACCCGCATTGGAGTAGAGTGGTGGAATATGCTCCAAAAATCCTCTCCTCAAAGGAAGAGCAGCTTTAGCCCAGCAGTGGGAAATTTACAGGCTTTTACTGTGTGTGTCCATAATTAATTATTTTTGACTATTTGTAAGATAAATTGGTTAATGTGTTATTGTTAGAATTGATACATATTTATTTTTGTGAGCAACAATTCGGCTAATATTCGGATAATATGTTTTCAGGATCCTAAGTTTTTACGATAAGAAAGAGTCCAATATGGATCGAAACTGGGGTCAAAACTCAATAAATTATTATTATTTAGGGTATTCAACAAAATATATGACCTAGCAAAGGGTGCTTAGTTAATAGGGTTCCACAAATTCAAATGGAAATAATACTAATAATATGGTATTAAAATTGAGCATGAGAAATTTGCCCACAGCTTATTTAAAATTTGGGTGATTCTAACGTTATTACGGTCAGTTTCTGATCGCCCGGTTCACAGCCAGCGATTTTTTGGTTGCAAGTAATTGTAAAAAATGATTTTTCTTAATCTGTTTTAAACGCCGAAGACAATTGACATATTTAACTGAATCAGGGTAAATAATTTATTGGAAAAATGTCTCCGCAAATAACATATATTTTACTAAATCTAATAAATGAACATAGTTTTAATGGTACCTTGTAAGGTAGAACCATGCTATTGCGGACTCCTCTTTTTAAGGTGTATAACATTCTAGCAGCGTTGAAGTGTATCTCTTAAGGTTTAGCCCATGTTAGTGATGTAAGGCTGCAATAACAATTAGTAGACCAAACTCGGCCATAAATCAGCCATTTTTAATAAAATGTTAACAGATAATATATCTAAACTTTCCTCGTTTATCGATCTTTGTATTCGTGAAAACCGCATCAAAATCCGTTGAGTTGTTTAGAAGAAAAAAACGGAAATATAGACAGGAACAAAACGTGAGATTGTGTTACACTATTTTTAGATACTGAATATCCTACTAACTTACAGAAATCCGTGATACATATTAATACGTTACTAATATCATAAAAATTCTACGATAAGTTTGTTTAAAACATCCCATATAATAGTATCGTTGAGCCGAGATGGCCCAGTGGTTAGAACGCGTGCATCTTAACCGATGATTTCGGGTTCAAACCCAGGCAGGCACCACTGAATTTACATGTGCTTAATTTGTTTATAATTCATCTCGTGCTCGGCGGTGAAGGAAAACATCCTGAGGAAACCTGCATGTGTCTAATTTCAACGAAATTCTGCCACATGTGTATTCCACCAACCAGCATTGGAGCAGCGTGGTGGAATATGCTCCATACCTTCTCCTCAACGGGAGAGGAGGCCTTAGCCCAGCAGTGGGAAATTTACAGGCTGATTATGTTTATGTTATGTAATAGTATCGTTGATCTGACCAACCGAGAAACAGAACCACTAGAATAGACACCCCGTTTACATATAATCTAACCGACCCTCAATTCCTTTTTCGACATAGACCCTTTGCAGATCACCGATCGTGGGTCGATGGCAGCTTACCCAAAGCTTGTATCAATCCCCGGATATCGACCACTCCACTAGACCAAAGAGGCAGTTAATGTTACATTAAACAGCTGTTCAATAAAATCTTTCTTTAAATCCTTTTTTTTCTATTCCATTCATAATTTGATTTTTCCATTCATTCATCATTGACGACCTCCGTGGTCGACTAGTGTGTACACCGGTTTTCATAGGTACGCTACTCTGAGGTCCCGGGTTCGATTCCCGGCCGAGTCGATGTAGAAAAAGTTCATTAATTTTCTATGTTGTCTTGGGTCCGGGTATTTGTGGTACCGTCGTTACTTCTGATTTCCATAACACAAGTGCTCTAGCTACTTACATTGGGATCAGAGTGATGTATGTGATGTTGTCGAATATTATTTATTTATTTATAATCTATCTATCTACATTTCATATAAAAGTAAAGTAAAGTATTCACCTATAAATGTCCAACTGCTGGGCTAAGGCCTCTTTTTTTTTTTTATTGAGGAGAGGATTGAAGTCAGAATTTTATTGAAATTAGACACCTACAAGGCTCTGATGTTTTCCTTCAACCATGCATCAGATGAATTATAAAAATAAATTAATTAATGAAAATTCAGCGGTGCTTGATTGGATTTTAATCCGGATTCATCGGTTAAGATGCACGTGTTCTAACCAATAGTCCACCTCGGCTCTCATAAGCAGTCATCATAAACGAGCAGACATTGTTTTTTAACGCTCAACTGAAAATAACGACTAAAGCATAATACATATAACTTATACCAGAGGTTCCAGCGCGTTTCGGAAAAGGTTTTAGTGTACAATATTTTTGATTAACGCTTTGCACTTTAATCCGCTTTAAATTAAGACGATTGTCGCTTGAATTTAATATTATTTTTTATTATTTGTCGCCAAAAGGATGGTTGAAAACAGGCAGCTTAATAATATATTTTTTTTTAATTAGAAATAACCGATTATTGAATTAATAAATCAAATTTAAAGTATATCAATACTCTTGAAGTTTGAACAATCGAATAAAAATACTTTATCACTTTTATGGAAAACGAAAACAATCATGTAAAAAAATTACTTACCACAATGAAATGACTGTATTTAACCGAAACATGACGATTACTAAGACATTGATAATATGCGACACTTGATGATAAAAACACGTTTGGCGGGACAGGACTCTGTGCCGACATTTACGAACGAATGGCTAAAAATTTATTTTAAATTTCATATACAGATAACGTCATATGACGCTAATGATTTGATGTATCATTCAAGTATTCATTAATTTTTATGATACTCCCAAAATATATATAAAAATCATTGCGGAATATTCCAACATTAATAAAACATATGTTTGAAAATGGCGGGAATAAAAGATATCAAGATTTTTTTTTATTAAAAAGTTTATAATCTTTTACTTATAAACAGAAGCCAAAATACCGATTTCCGTGTTTCTAATTTAAAAAATTACGAACATATATTTTACCTCCTTTTTCCTGAATTTTCGTAAGCTGTTCCACGAGTGACCTTCGTTCATAAATCCTAAAATTTCCATATTCCAAACATTGATAACCGAAGAATTTCGATACAAAAATGTATCCCTAACTTCACCCTTTTGGGTGATAAATTTAAATATAAAACAAACGCTTTTGTAACCTTATTTTACTCATCACCAAAATCACAAACACCGATTAAATATTTCATTCTGTTTCTATCTATGTTTCTTTCATTCAAACTTACATCCCCAATTTCACCCTCTTGAGTAAGGAATTTACGAGAAATAATAAATCTGTCTTAAACCCATCAACATAAGCCTAAATACCAATTTTCATATTTCTAACAAGAGAAATGACTACAATGAATTTTCATATACACTATGAATGAAACCCCTTTTATCCTCATTTGGAGAATTTGTAAAATTCCTTCCGATTCCACAATTCCTACTGTTCGCTCATTTTAATTAACATTTAACATACTGCATGATTATTACAAAATAGAAAAAAAATTAAAAACCCCCAAAAAAATTTGAAAAACAAAAATTGCAAAAAAAACTTCAAACTAATTTGAAGAACGAAATATACAAAAAAAATATGTAAAAATGTAGTCAGATATCTGCTACGTCCTCGTTCGTTGACTCCGGGTGCGGCTGAAAGCGGAAATTTATTAATTTATATTCTTTGTATTAGTAGATATAAAAACATTTATAAGTAAGGTAGTCGCTGCTTTTTGTATAACAGAGTTCGGTTATCCTTGCGGATTGAATACTCCGTAAAATTTGCTCAGTTAATGAGTTGACATGCACGAATTGTGATTCGGTGAATTATGTTTTCGTTGAATTGTTTTCAAAGAATTTTCCGCAGACGAAACGTCGGAGGTAAACGTACTCAGAATTGGATGCACACTCAGGCCTTGTTCATGACGTATGATAAGCACGCTGCGAAGCATAGTTTGTGATAACGGAGCTTTACATCCCATGTGCATATAACTCTGATTAGCACGACCTGCAACTCAACTGTAAGAGATGTCACGTGATATGCAGTGGCTAGTAGCACGTTACCTAGTCTTCACCTCTCGGGCCGTCCAAGCTAGACTAAAGTGTTTCTTTACCATAAGAGAGAACTAAATTCAAACTTGAAGCAACGTAAGAGGGAACGGTGTCAGTACCCTATCTGCACAACTCTGTATCATCCTACACTAATAGAGATAGAATAAATGAAAGTCAACATATTAAACACAACTATTTATTCAAATCTACGGAAATGTACATGCTGCATTATTTAGCACTATTTAGATTTATCTGTAGGTGAGTCGGAATGTTTGACGTTACGCGCCGACTCAAGCAACGCTTGTGTCATTGTTTTTCCATGCGTGGGTTAGTGTTCCAAGATTTCTGATTTTACCAGATGCGGCTGAACCACTACATGCCAGCAAAGCATATAGTTCTACAAAAGCATGTTTCTTCTAGGCGTTTCAAGTTCTGTTCTGTGAGAACGTGAGCTGTAGGTTTCTGATGATTCGGATCCAGCTAGCATGCTGCTTTGACCCATAATCATAGCACCTTCAAGGTGGCACATACAAAACAAATGGATTATTTTGGAAATTCATCTGACCCCTATGCATTATAGTATCTTTATCACTGAACCAGAAAATATAACCCTTACCTCGCCTAAATGGTCAATTTTGAACTAATAGACCATACGCTAAACTGTACAATGATTATCACTGATTCTATCAAATCGATCGATGTATATGAATATGTTTTCTAACGTACACGAACGAATATAACATCTAATTGCGCGTCTTGGGGGTAAGACCGACTCCGACCGATTTCCTACGCTCATGTTATTCATACTGACTTACTCTAAATTATATCCTAAGAGTTATTTATAACGAGTTATAAAGTAGTTACGTGCATGAGTTCTTACGAAAAACACGATGCATTATCCAGATATAGCGAGTACCGAAGAACATCCAATAATAATTATACATTTAATTTTAGACAGCACTAGCTGCCGTCCGCGGTTACACCCGCATATGAGGGGGGATTGGTAGATGTCTTAGTCTATATAGTAAGGTAGGGTAAAACCTATTTAAATTACGAATTTTATCCAAATCCGTTCAGTAATTTTTAAGTGAAACAGTAAAAGATTAATACATTAATCATCACAAACTTTCGTTTCGATATAGTAACATGTTAAAGTATATCGAAAATTATACATTCCGAATGTAAGTTACGTAGAATTTATGAACAATAACTAAATTTGATTCTAGCAAAGACAAAAGGCGAGACATGGCTTTGGCTGGCTTTGTTTATGTTAGTATTTGCGTAGAGTTGCATGTATGCCCAACAAAGCAAAATAAACAACATTTGACATCGAATTGACGCAATATTGCGTGTTGGAATAAAACCAAAACTTTCCTCAATAAATAGTTTATTTATCCTGAGTTAAACGTTTACAAGCACCTACTCCCACTGTAGCAACATTTAAAATTTAAATTTGTTTCGTCAAAACCGGATGTTGACAATTAAAAACGTAAAATGTAACAACTACTGAAATAGAATTAATTGTACTGATAATATTTTAATACATTAAACCAATAAAATATAATACATATATATTTTATGTTATAGGTTGGTGGACGAGCAATGGTGGATGGTAAATGGTGACCATCGCCCATAGACAATGGCAGTGTAAGAAATATTAACCAATCCTTACATCGCTAAAGCACCAAGTATCTTGGGAACTATGATGTTATTGCCATTGTGCCTATAGTTACCCTGGCTCACTCACCTTTCAAACCGGAACACAACCATACTGAGTACTGCTGTTTTGCGGTAGAATATCTGATGAGTGGGTGGTTATCCAGACGGGTTTGCACAAAGAACTACCACCAAGTAAAAATATGCTAACAACGGGTCAAAGCTTGTACAATCTATGATATTCAAAATGGATTTGCGAAAATAATGCGTTTTGAAGGTCGACGAAGTCGTTATCGCGAGTTTTGAAGTAAAAGTGGTTTTAAGTAGGTAACTGGATAGGGTTATATTATTGATTGGAATCTATACACACATATAAAAGCGAAATACCACTCCACTCAAGGCCTGATTTTTCAGTCCGTCGGGCCCTTTGCCCTGGGCTCTTGTCTCGTTTCAGCTTCTTGGTATGTTCCCAGACCTCCGCTCGTCTATATTAGTTGTTTCCCTGATGTTTATCTGAGAACTGTTTGTTTCTGTGAATACAGTCGTATTTTGTAGCTCATTGGAATAGAGGTTCTTGGAAAAGTTTGTGGCGCAGGATATTAGATCTTTTCTTGATTTTGTCTCTTTTTGTCCGTCCTTTAAACTATTGATACAGTTTGTATGGGTGGTTAGTTGCTTATGGGCTCTTTTGGCGCTTCCATAGTGATTTATACTGTTTTCTATATTTTTTTGTCTATGATTTTGTGTAATCGTTTCTTATTGACTTGCTAGCTTGTTTAAATAGATTCGATAGCTGTTTTTTCATTTCGTGTGATTTATTTTCAGAGTTTAAAAGTTCGGTGCGCTGTTGGATTAGAAGTATGTTTCGCTGAGAAAATACGAAGTGTGCACGCTGTCCTTGGTTTTAGTCTCCGACTTAAGGCTGTTTTTTAGGCAGAGTTCGTTTAAAGTTTAAAATGTTATATAAAGCAAATTAATTAAAGTCGCCTAAATAATTATTTAGGTAATAGTTTTTAACGGCTTTTCTAAAAGCTGAAATCGGTGGAGCTTAATAATAATTAGTAATATAATCACTAAAATAATCGAACTATCACAATGAAATGAAAAAAAAAAATGTTCTAAAGGCTCGCATCTCATTCTGATCGCGTTCGGATTGTAATATGTACTACTAGTGTAGCTAAGCTTTGTGATCGTTAGTTTTTAGGCATAAAAAAGTATCCCGTGTCCTTGTTCGGGGCTCAAGCTTGCTTAACATCAAATCTCATTAAATTCGGTTCAGAGGTTCATCGAGCGGTTCACCCGTTAAAGCGTAACAGACAAACAGACAGATTTACTTTGACAATTATAATAGTATAGCTATATACTCGTAAATAGATTATACAATAGCCGTATTTATCGATTTCATTTGACTAAAATTATTCTGTGTGACTAGTTTAGTAAAAGTTTACAGATAATATGTTCTAAGAGAACCAAGTGAACTAGAAAACAATTCGAATATTTGATTGTTACTCCATTATTATACGTTTTTCGATATATATCCCAATGATGCGAGGGATGCGGCACGTCCAGCGAGTGATGTTTGATGACGTTCCTGTAGAAGTGAGCGGAGGCGCGCGGCGAGCGCCTGCGCAGCGGGTGCGTGAAGTCAACGTCGTAGAGCCCGAACTTCATTCTGAAAATTATTTTTTAATTTACGGTACGCCGACAATGGAATGGTACTGATTATAACTTGGTGGTAGGACTTTGTGCAAGCCCGCCTGGGTAGGTACCACCCACTCATCAGATATTCTACCGCCAAACAGCAGTACTCAGTATTGTTGTGTTCCGGTTTGAAGGGTGAGTGAGCCAGTGTAGCTACTGGCACAAGGGACGTAACATCTTTGTTCCCAAGGTTGGTGGCGCATTGTTGATGCAAGGAATGGTTAATATTTCTTACAACGCCATTGTTTATGGGCGGTGGTGACCACTTACCATCGGGTGGCCCATTTGCTTGTCTGCCTATCGATGTCATAAAAAAACACTGATTATAAGTAGGAGTAATCCCTCATATAATATTGAGGTTAGTTTTAAGTTTTGCCGACTTTCAATCTTAATAGAAATAATATATTTATATTTCTTGAGTTAGTTTGTTCAAGGAAGAATAGACCACGCAGAGGAAATGATCTGGTGCGCTCACAGAACACAGAAGGACTTTTTCTTGAGATCAGACAAGACCAATAGTTTTACCTGATTTTCCCTCGGGAGTGTTAACTTTATAACCTTCGGGATACTAATGAGTTTATACAGAGAAGCTAAATCACTTCTTACAGGTACAACACAGGGTTTAAATCTCGACATCAGCACCCTTATGAACTTATCAACAAATTATTGCAGATTTTATATCTATCTGAGATTTAAATATTAAATTTGAAACATACGAGTGTCCAAACATCCATTCAAAATTGTCCATTAGTGACCATACAGTGTACCCGACGATATTCGCGCCATCTTCCTTTATAGCTAGAAGAATCTGTAACAAAAAAAAAAACGGTTGAATTTTCACGTGCTTAACTTGTATATTTATAATTCAGAATCCTGCATTTGTCGGAGAAATATGCCACATGTATTTCCACCACAGGAGCAGTGTAGCGGAATACATTGCAATACTTCAATTCGTATACTTGGCAGGGCTTTGTGCAAGCCACCACCAAGTAGGTACCACATACTCATCAGATATTCTACCTCAATACTTAGTATTGTTGTTTTGGTTTAAAGGTGGAACTTTGGCACAAGGGACTCAACATCTTAATTCCCAAGGTTGTTGGAGCATTGCCGGTTTAACCAGTCTATGGTCGGTGGTCGCCCGTCTACCTATACCATAAAAAAAACTCCGCAAAAACAAGAGAAGGCTTAAGTGTGCAACATGAATAATAGCGAACTGCTCACGTGGAGTCCGCCGCGCACGTAATAAATACTCGCAGTGTCCTGTCCGGACTGCGAGCGCGCGCGCACGCATTTCGCCGACGCTCTGTACGTACATTTGTCCAGTAGTTTCAATCGCGTTAATCATTTTTACTTTACATCCGTAAGCCGTTGTTTCATTTTAAATAGCCTTAAACTTCAAATAGTTATTAAATTTAAAAAAAAATAAGATTTCTCTCTAACTTAATGTACCGAAGATTGCCGTCTTAAAACATAAAAATGAAAACAAACAAGTTCGTCACAGATATTATACTAGTATAAAAATATTACTGTTCATCAATAATACTCAATGTGAAATCTTCTTTTTTTTTTAATTTAATAATTGCCTATAAGAAATTATACGTAAGCCATAATTTATATTAAATATTTGTCGCAGTAGAGAGGGTAGAGACACACTGATAATTTTAGAGGTTTCTACTGTGATGTCGTAAATAAACACATTTTTTTTGCACTTAAACAAGATATTATAAGATATCATATATACATATATATATATATATATATAAGATAAGAAGACATTACAGATTAAAAAATGACTGAAAAACTATGAACGTTATATACACACATAGACATACTATGGTATCATATATTTAGTATCAGCGTTGCACCCGAGCGAAGCCGGGGACGGTCGCTAGTTCATTTATATTACGTTATAACGTGCATATTTAACACAAACGTTAACTTAAAACTATTGTCATACATACTAGTGTTCCAGTGACATGCCTGTTTCAAGTGGTCCCGTATATAGTGGATGCGGCCCGTGTCGTAGTTATCACTGCTGCGGGTCCCTAAACCGTTTTCAGTGACGAGTATACTGAGATTGTGGTATCTCTTGTTGAGCCAAGCGATCTGACGACGAATACCCTCAGGCTGTATCTGAATAATAAAAATGTATCGCTTGTTCACTTCATATTGTGTGCTCGTCTGTGTAACTACAGGCACAAGGGACGTAGCATCTTTGTTTCCAACTCTGGTAGCACATTGGTGATATGTGAAATGATTAATATTTTACAGTACCAATAAATACGAGCAGTGATAGCTTCTTACCATCCGGTTGCCATTTGTCTGACCACCTACCAAAAACACATTAAAAAATGTGGTAGAATTCAAATTTATTGATCATAATAGAATTGAAAAATAATAAATAAAATGTACTCGTAAAGGTGGCGACTGGCCGGTATACTTGTGTAAAACAAATGCCTTAACATATCAAGACACCACCCATAGACTTTGGCGCTGCAAGACATTAACCATTCCTTACAAGGCATATAACTCAATACAAGATTACATACAAATAATATATGTATTATAATTAGGAGGATGCACAAATGGATAACCTGGTGGTAAGTGCTCACCAACGCCCACAGACATTGGCAATGTGCCACCAACCCCAGGAACTAAAATGTTATGTCCCTTGTGCCTGCAGTTAAAATGACTCACTCAGCCTTCAAACCGGAACACAACAAGACAGCATTCCTGCTTGTTGGTAGAATATTTGATGAGTAGGTGGTACCCACCCAGACCGGCATGAACGAAGCCCTGCCATCAAGCAGAAGTTTAGGTTAAATTATTGCCTTACCAATATGTATGCGAAGTCAGTTTTAGGCCATTGCGGATCTTTTTCTAATACCAGGTTCAGCTCCTTCGAACCAGAAATGTACCAGAGACCGGGGTCCTCATCCTCACGAGCTCATCTCACTAGGCGACTCGTGTAGTGATTGAGGCTGAAGTAGTCATAAGTACCTTGAAGAAACTAAACGCCTATCAATCACTAAACATATATAATATATTGATTTAAGTGCTCGACGTATTTTTACGGAGCATAATGGTAATTCAAAAATTATCTTCCGAATGTAGATTCTAAATAGGAAACCGGTAAGACGATTAAGTTTTCATTTTACCTATACTAATGGTCATATCATATCCCTGGGAACAAGGACGGGCCCTTGTGAGGGACGTTACATACGTAAACATTCGTTAACGCGCTGGCTCTGTTTCATATACGAGGAACAATGTTAAAAGTCGGTGCCGCTGCGGAAAAAGCTGAAGCCAAAAAACATTTCAAATATTTATATCTCATTCTAAAATATTTTTGTCCCATTTGCTGTTCAAACACTTGCACCTTTGAGTAGTAGTTTAAAAAGCTTCATCAAAAGTAAAACTCCTCGCCTTATGGCCTGGTGACAGAGGATCGGAATTACGATTCAACGGGGAACTGCTGCTAGCATTCTTGCCACCATTCCACGCGGTCAAGATTTATACAGTAACTATTTTTAATTCACATTTGTATATATTTAATGACTTAATTTTAATAATTCTTACGTACATAAATAAAAAAAAATACATTATAGTATTAACAAAAACTTCGTACGAACGAATTCAATTAAAAAAAAAAAAAAGAGAATCGAAATTATAAAAAAAAAATTCAATGATTAACATACTGTTCATCGTTTGAACGAATGAGACATTTATCCTTAATCCTCTCAAACAATAAAAAGGTTTACGAGCGCAATAATTATAAAACAAATAATTACGTCTGTCCCATCGGATTACGAGAGACACCGACGTGGCCGAACAGCGATATCATGCTGTCTCTTTCTGTACTTATGTCCACGTGACGTCATAATCACCTTTGTCTGTCACGTGAAATTGTAACAAACAAACACATACGTAGTTATAGTATATGTAACCTTTAATATTTATATATACATCAATGTTAATTAAAATATAAAGGATACATAATTTAATTGATATTAATTGCATTTGATACAATTGAATGACTCATTGTGAATATTAGTTGGTAGGCAAAGGTAGATTCATAAGAGCCGAGATGGCCCAGTGGCTAGGACGCGTGCGTCTTAACGGATGATTGGGGGTTCAAACCCAGCCAAGCACCACTGAATTTTCATGTGTTTAATTTCTCTCTATAATTCATATAGTTCTCGATGGTGAAGGAAAACATCGTGAAGAAACGTGCATGTGTCTAATTTTAACGAAATTCTGCCACATGTGTATCCACCAAACCGCATTGGAGGAGCGTGGTGAAATATGCTCCAAAACTTCCAGCAGTGGGAAATTTACAGGCTGTTACTATAAAGGTAGATTCAGAGGTAGATCTGAAGCGTTTCTTTCAACAAACACGAGATGAACTAAACACAAATTAAACACATGAAAATTCATCTTAAGATCGATTCGGCTTTTAATGTAATTAACTAATTAAATATTTTAAAATGTACCTTGAACTAATTTCTTTTCTTCGTCAGTAAATGACGGTAGTCTCGAATACGGGAATCCCTGTTTCTTGCTATATTCCGACATTATTTTCTCAATCGTTGGCGGCCAACCACCTTCCTTGGAATATATTGGATCTGAATATCGTCCAACCTTGGATAGACAATAAATAATTTATATTATACGTTTAACATACTGTCAGACTTAATAAGTTACTCTTCGAAAAAGTAGCATGATCAAATGCTACCGTTACGACCGTTACAATCAAAGACGGCGAGTTGATATTCTACCTACCCTAACTTCAGGGTTTAGAAAAAAAGGCCTTATTCTTAATTTCAAAATCTTTTAGTTTGTTACGTCTGTAAATAGCACCGCCATATTGTTTTTTTTTTTTTTTGGAAAATTTTCATTGATTTCATTTTGAATGACAGATAAAGAACAACATCTGATATGACGTGCTCGGGAAACGTTAAATGAAAAGGCGTTTTTTTCGTAACCGATCAAAAAGTTAGATAATTCATAAACCAAGCCACCGAATACCGTTTAAGTCTAGTGTAACTACAGACACGGGACATAACATCTCAGTTCCCAAGATGGATATGTATATATTACTTAGAGCGCCAATGTCAATGGATGGTTTTGACGACTTATCATCAGGTGGCTCATTTGTTCTATCTATCTACCTGTATTATATAAAATGAGTAGGAACGAGATAGGTAAGAGGGAGACAGAGTAATATCTAAATAGTGTCGCAACTACAAAAGAGCTAAAACAAACGAGCCAACTTTATTATCTTGGTGTGCGTGACAGCTTGACTCTCGCCGAACGTCATACTTAACTAGTGTGTGTAATTTTATTGAACTAACTAGTTCAATTCAATTCATATTGGAATGGCTTTTAAATGTGCCGACAGGGCACAGATTATATCCCCAATGAGATGAGATTGAACGGTACGGTTGAGACAACAAAAAAAACATAGTAATTAATCTCGATACGTTCTTAGCTTTTTAAGACTAGACATATGAACAATCAAAGCTACCATTACCATTAATATTTAACTTGTAGACAATACATACTCACTCCGAATTCTCTTGCTCTCTCCGACAGTTCTTCATCCTTTTCTGTCTGAGCTTCCAACCATATTGGGTTGTTGGCTATTGATATTTTACCTGTAAATACAATACAATTTAAATCTTCCATACGACAGTAGGTGTTTTGTCTGAGTTTTTGTCTGTTGTTACTATACTAGTTCCTGCCCGAGGCTACGCTCCGTTTTAGGGTACAACCCCGTCAGACATAAAAAGTAGACTTCCTTAGAGTTTAAACTTGGTTCATCCAAATTTCATTAAATTCGGTTCAAAGGCTTAGCCGTGAAAGAGCAACAGACATACAGACAGACAGAGTTACTTTCACAATATTAGTATAGATGTCATTCCTTCATGGTGTTTTCAATTCAAAATATTGTTGGTTGATTGCAATTATTTATAATTTGTTATTTATCTATTGTTAAGGATTAGTATTTGATTATTATATTCAGTTTATTGTTTATTTTTTATAATTAGTTAGGCGGACTATTAAATGGACCACCTGATGGTAAGTGGTCACCACTGCCCAAAGACATTGGCGCTGTAATTATTCCTAACATCGACAATGCGCTATCGACCTTGGGAACTGAGATATAGTTTCCCTTGTTGAGTTACACTGACTCACTCACTATTTAAACCGGAACACAATCCCAAGCATTGGTACTTGGCGGTAGAATATATGAGCTGGTGGCACCAACCCAGAGGGGTTTATTCAAAGTCCAGCACCAAATAATGTATTAAATAAAAAAAAATACGCCACGAAAAAAGTAACCTTGGTACTTCTCCTTGTAATTCTCGTCATATATCCTCCAAGCCTTCGCGTGGGCCATCAGCACGTTCTTATTACATATAAATGGACCGAGGAATTCTTCAGTTATCTGTGGCACAAGATTGCCGACATTGTAGCTAAAGTCACATATCATCATTGGTTCGTTGATTGTGACCCAAGTATTAACCCTGTCCGCATACATTGAGAATACTGTTCGCGCATAATCCGCGAACCAGTCCACGATCAAAGGGTTAGTCCAACCACCTAAAAAAAAAAACAGTTTTAAACTCAATTAACTTATTGACATAATAAAACTACTAAACTAAACTTTGTCGATTCAAAAATTAAAATCGTTCGTTAAACTTTGACGACCGTGGTCGAGTAGTGTGTACACCGGTTTTCATGGGTACGCTACTCTGAGGTCCCGGGTTCGATTCCCGGCCGAGTCGATGTAGGAAAATTTCGTTAGTTTTCTATGCTGTCTTGGGTCTGGGTGTTTGTACCGTCGTTACTTCTGATTTTCCATAACACAAGTGCTTTAGCTACTTACATTGGGATCAGAGTAATGTATGTGATGTTGTCCAATATAAAAAAAAATATTAAAAACTAAATTATATAGATGAAAAGCGTGGAGCTAATACTTGTTGACTCTCAGACAAGATGTTTATATTATATAAATATATAATTGTATTTCAAATGTTGAAAAATTGTAACTACTGAGTTTCCTGGCGGTTCGTCTCGGTAGAATCTATAATCAGAACCGGTAGCCTTTCGTTTAATATTGTAAAATGACGATTTAAAAGCCTACTTGAGTAAAGTATATTGAGGGCAGTCAATGAAATCACTTTTTCACCATAATAACCTTTTAAAATCGTCATTTTGCAAGAGTGTATTTTATAAAAATAAAACAAGATACAGTCGTATCGGAGTGTCGATTCTATATCAATGAACTAGTATTATATAAATATCAACCGGTAACAGTAAGTCTTAGAGATTACTATTGACTATGGACTAAATTCTGTCTAAAATATTTTTGTCCCATCTATGGTACAGTATATTTACATTAATGTATTTTTTTTTTCATATAAGATGACTTATGACATTGGCGCTGTAAGAAATATTAAACATCACCAATGCGTTATCAATCTCGGGAACTAAAATGTTATGTCCCTTATGCTAGCAGTCAATTCAATAACTACAAAAATGAAAAAAAAAAGTTTTTAGTTATAACTGTAGATTTCAAAATGATTGTAACTCACCGAGATTCTGTATGCTCAGTGGCAAGTCGAAGTGGTACAGGGTAACGATAGGTTCGATGCCCTTCTTTAACAGTTCATCGATTAGTTTGTTATAATATCTCACGCCATCTTTGCTTATTTTATTCGGAAATCCCGTGGGTAAGATTCTGGTCCACGATATTGAGAATCTGGAAAATCAAATAATGGTCTTAATAAAATCAAATGTATTTTCAATAAAGCATTTTTGATAGTCTAGCACCTTTTCAGAAAGCAGAAGCTCTAGCGAGGAGAAACGTCAAGAAACTTGCGTAGTTGCTCTATTCAACTAATCAGATTTGCAAGGATTACTTAATTTAGTTAAATGCATTGGTTGATTCATGTGACAATTTTTCATCCAATACATGCATGTTTCCTTACAACGTTATCCTTCAGATCGCGAGATGAATTATAAACACAAATTAAACAGTTGAAAATTCCGAAAACCCGCAATATTTGGATCAGATTCACGTGTTACCTTCTGGGTCATTTAGAATCAGCTTTTAGATATGTTCATTATTTACCGGTAAAAATGTAGTCCCAAATCATGAGCAATATGGACGTCTTCTCTCCAGAGGTGGTAGGAATTGCAGGTCACGTCACCACTTGTACCATCTTCGATAATACTCGGGTTTTTATGTATCATACTATCCCAAATGCTTCGACCTTTATCTACGAAATGAATTGTTAGCTTAATCTATGATGGTGATGTTGGAGGCAACTAACGAAGTTGCAGATTGCAGATGCACGCTCCACGGTTCCTAATTCACATAATGCAATGGAATGGGGTTAATCTCATACCGGAAATACTTCAAGCGCAGAAGTGAGGAAGTACATAAATATTGTAAGGCTATAAATTATTTTATATAAAATATTTATAAATAATCATTTAAGGTTGTATAGCTTTTAGCTATTGAGTTATATTCAATCACAGAATTATATAAATGTGATGAATACTTTTTGGTTTGACATTTTTATAATAAAAGTAGAGGAAGAATATTTTTGAATTCGACATGGGAATTGTTAATCTGGGTTGAAGAGCGGAAGATAATGGATGATTGTAACAAAAACTGGAAAAATAAATATTGAAAACTATATTAAATATTGTTAATTATTTGACGTTCCTATTTACTTGAAGCTGGGTCTTCAATATGTACAAAATATTTATGTATATATAATAGCTGTGGGTAACAGCTCCCTTTGCTGCAGATTAAATAAAAATAGGGGAACGATCAACGGAAATAAAAAAGTTATAGCCTACTCCAATCAAAAGAGGGAGAAAGCACATTTTACATCAAATTGACGCTATATTAATCTTTGAAATTCATTGCGGATTTGCGAAATTAAAAAAAGAAAAACAACAAAAAAAAAAACATATTAACTAATTATAGCTACTAAATTAATCTACAAAAAAAAAACAACAACAACAAAACAAAACAATGATAGTTAACGTGTCCTAAAGGTGTACCATTCAGCTTCCAAGTTGGGTTCCAAGAACCCAACGCTGATTTTCAATGGTACCCTATGTGGTTATGACGGACTGTGACAATATAAGATAATATTCAATAAAACTACTTAAACATACAATAACAATATATAATTTTTAAATATTACAGAAATAATTATTATGCATTATAAATAGAAGTGTTAATATTAATTAGTATGAATATATTTTGAAGTTATTATTGAATAAATTATAAAATAGTACGACTAAGTTATATAATGATTGTTATTTGTCGTATTTCATTAGGCTTCGGGAAGTATTTATTTTAATCGGTATGACTGTGTCAGTGAGCCAGTGTAATTACCGACCGATTTACATTCCCTACAAGGTCAGTCTATGGGCTCAGGTAACTGTAGTACATTCCAATGGCAGAAGGAGTAAAACAAAAATTATCCATTTAATTAATAATATCCTTTTGTTTTACCAAATATCCAATAGCAACATCGTCGAATTACAAAACGCCATTTTTTCACGAATCCATACTAAATAACACAGTTTAATTTACTTTATCTTTAACTGTAAGTAAATTTTAGAGTAAACTGATATATATTTGGTGGTTATATAATAGTTATTGTGGTGGTGATTATTATTTTGCACATTTATTATAATTAAATTTAACGTTGGTATATTTTGTTGTTAATTAATATCTACTATTTTTGTATTTGGTTAGTAATTTAATTTAAGACCTTATTGAATGCGGTGTTTACCATATCTTATCATTTTGTTGCACTTGTTTATAAGTTTGAAACTGTCATAGATATATGTATATATGTCATACATGTTATAAGATGTAAAAGAACTAATCGTCTCCCTCGTATTAGGCGTAGTGGTCGTAACGAGGAGAGGTTCAACCTTACTTCACACCAAATTTTATCAAATTCGGTTCAGTTGCTTAGCCGCGAAAGCGTATCAGACAGACAGACAGACAGAGTTACTTTCGCATTTATAATATTAGTATAACATGACATCGGTCGATATTTAATTCCAGGTCACTTTTTATTGTCTTACTCGTCCCGCCATTGAAATCGACCTTAAGTTAAGAAAAATGGTTGGCATTATGAAGAGAATCGATCGATCATAGTCTTTATTGATTCCGTAATTAAACTTGTCTATACTTGTTAATGTATTACTTACTTATATACTTGTTTATGCTTCTATAAAGTCGTAATCCATGGTTGTTGGTTAATTACAGTAATGTATTCTAATTTACAGTTCTATGTTTGTTACGTTCGTTTATATTCAACGATGATTACAGAGTGTTCTATCATTTGATTGATATCATAATCACCGATTATAATTACAATCATAACATATTGATATACAAGTCCCTGATATGTTGGGTCTTGACGGACATACTTACTTAAATATCTTAAATCTTACCTTTTTATAATATTAGTATAGATATGCCGACGGACCTTGAAAGAAAATTTTCTATCACTTCTAAAGCAAATACTGCTTAAACTTGATGGTAGGATTTTGAGCAAGCCCGTCTGGGTAGGTACCACCCACTCATCAGATATTCACACACCAAACAGCAATACCTAGTATTGTTTAGTCGATTTGAAGGTTGAGGAAGCACACCAGGAACTGTACAAGGAATAACATCTTAGTTCCCAAGGTTGGTGGTGCATTGACTATGTAAGGAATGGTTATCATTTCTTAGCCAATCTGTCACATCATAAAAAAACTCATAAACACATAAAAAAACTTTGTACTTTTTGTAAGTTCTAAAAAAATAAACCGATTTTATTTACGGATATCTACGTACCGCCTGAAAGTATCGCAGCATACATCATAATCCAGCTATTGATATTATTTGCTATGAATATTATCGTAGGTGCAATATTAATGCAAAAATGCACGTCACGTCTGACCGTCAAATGTCCGATTTTCATACGATTTTCACTAATGCACGGAGTGATTCCGCCACTGGGGTACTTCCACTGGAATTACCCGACCCCAACGACCCATCCGTAGTAACGGACGGCGAACAGGACACCGCAGTAGATAGGACACGGCAATAGGAACTGCCATCACCATTCCCCAAACCGGGAGGACGCGTGAACTACCGAGCACGGAGTGATTCAATACGATTTTGTATAATTTTTCTGAAATACAACGATTACAAACTGATTTACTTGGGAGGTTTATTTGCCTTCGCGTAAAAAATAGCATTATATATTTTATATATATTTAGAAGATTCCTTTACCCATACGACTGGCTTGAACAAATAAAGAAAAAAAAAACGAAAACGCGGGAAACTGAATTAAGCCGCCATTCATTTATCTTTTTGGGCGCGGACAGTAAGGTCGATACTGGCGCGTCTTGTGATTTGTTAAAAGGGTTCGTTGTGTTTTGTTTTTCGAAGTTAGAACTATTTTTGGTTTGTTAGTAAATTAGTTAGTTTTCAGTATTTTAAATTCTTGTCTTTTTTTAATCTATTTCACCCCTGAACGCTAATTATATATGAATATATTTTATGTAGTACCCTTATTGAACCCTTTCGAAGGGATTGGCAGTTAGAAGTAACACATAGAAGAAGCAGGTATTCGCTTATTTAACCATGAGGTTTATTTAGTAAATGCTAATTTAAGAAACATAATAAAAACTTTTTGACTTTATTGAAGAAAAATGAATGATATCCTTAACATAAGCAAGTATATAAAGACGCAAATGATTAACCTTATTAAATATACTAATATCACATTGAATGTTTATATTTATACATGGCTGTATGCGTGATAGTTTTTGCCTAAATTAAAAAAAAAAATACTACAATTATCATTGGTCGGCCTGTTACCTAATCACGACTACAACACTGAACTTATTGTAAATTAATTTGATATTGAGGTAGTCTCTGGATAATAAATATATTACAGATTCAAACTAACTCCATTGCAAATTTCACACTGACAGATAGAGTATTTTGGCGACAATCTGTGGGTAAACATACACCTGTGGGTGGATCTAACTAGTAAATTCTAACCAATCTTCAAAAAGCGACAAAGAAAGTTTACCAAGACTTATCGCCTTAACCACTTAACCTACAGATATTCTACCGCCAAACAACAGTACACAGTATTATTGTGTTCCGGTTTGAAGGGTGAGTGAGCCGGTGTAACTACAGATCCAAGGCACATAACAACTTAGTTCAGGTTCAAGGTTGGTGGCGATGTAAGGAATTTTTAATATTTCATACAGCGCCAATGTCTAATGGCAGTAGTGTCTACTTCCCATCCAGTAATGCTGTTTGGGAATATTTGTTTGCAAAACGCAAGAACATTTTGCAAATCGTTTCAAATCATCAAAAAGTTTACTCTAACTCTTGGGTTATGTTCAAAGTTTAAACAAACAATCAAACGGTCAGACTCTTAAGCTTGATATGTTAGTATAGACTGGAATTTCATATAAAATATGTTAAAGTGGGTAACTATTAATTCCTAATTGGTGTGGCTAACTTGATTGCCTACAGATTGTAGACAGGTATGTGATTAATAAATTAAATATCCAAGGAACTACTGTATTATTTAATTACATTTTTTGCATATATACTAGAAATATGTTTAGTTATATTAATTTATGAATATTTTACGTTAAAAGTGTACTTATACTAATAATACAAATGCAAAAGTAACTCTGTCATGCTTTCATGGCTAGATCACTGAACCGATTTTGCCAAGTTTGAACCTCAAGGATAGAGGATACTTTTTATACCTAACCTAGGACCCAAGCCGACGAATCTACGAGTGAAAAGTAGTTCAAAATAAGTTTTGAACTGACTTTAAATAGAGAAGACGAGTCTTTTTTTATGTTTGTTAACTCATAACTCCATTTGTGAACCGATTATAGGGGGGTATATCCTGTTTGGTCCCATTTCAATTCGAAGAAAAAATACTAAAGGTGAGGAAAAATACGGGAAAAATTTTGTATGGGCCCCGTCGTGTATCGTGTTAATATAACACACCTGCGGCCCCTCCCGTGCTGTGCTCTGCCATTCTTCTTAGGTGAAAATTATCTCGTAGATAACACCCCCTCCCCCCCTCTAGGACCCCACTCTCACATAGCCTTCTAACGTACCTACTGTCCAATATTATACATACCATAACTACAAAGACGACGACATTTAGACATAGATAATTTTATCACTTTTTACTAATTGCTATTATATTTATTCGAAACATAGAGGAGAGGAATTTCCCCTACAGTGGTACATTTAGTGGCTGTTACTTTACTTACCACTGGCGTTCCAAGCGCCCTCTATCTGATAAGCAGACGTAGCTGCGCCAAATTTGAAACCAGGAGGGAACTTCATGTCCAATGCAACACAAGCGGTCCACACCGCACTGAAACTAAAATTGAACAATATAAATTGATTGAATTTATAATTAAAAGAAGATTTGACCTGATGGTAAATGGTCACCACCGCCCAGAATTATTTTTTTTCGAATTATTGTAACCAAAGTAGAAATTCCTAAAACCCACTCACAAACAGGAAACACTAAAAAAACAACTCGTATATTTATATTGTAATTCATTGTTATTAAAAATAATATAAAAAAATTATAATCTTAGAACAATAAATTTAACAGTCAAAACCAATATTTAGTATTGTTGCGTTCCGGTTTGAACCGTGAGTGAGTCAGTGTACAGGCACAAGGGAAATAATATCTTAGATACTTACGTAATTTATTTATTTGAAACACCATCGGAAAATTCACAAGAAAAGTAATTAAATATACAAGGACTAATTTGATACACTACTACAGGTAAATTTAAATAAGGAAGCACTCTTAAATTAAACAATAAAACCTTAAACTAGCATAAAAATAAAACAAGTAACGGTTAAATGCTTTAAAACAAACACAACAATATATCATCTAAAAATAAAAACACAACAGAAACAACAATATTGGTAGTCACTGTATAGTACAAAACAACAAGTTCTTTAAAATTACAAAACGAATTTTGATGACCTACCCCTACAGAATCCATGTTGTTTAGTTGCGATAATTTTAGATAACTAAACTTAACTCTGAAAAAACATCACATATTCGTTCAAATGCTTTAGCAAAGTAATTTTAGGCCAGTATCGATACTGGTCTGTAATTACGAACAAGATCTTAATGAGGTTTTTTAAACAAAGTATTAGCAAGCTTCCAAGCCGATGGATATTTACCCATTAAATAGGATATTTCAAAGATTATTTTGAATGGAAATGATAAATTACAGTAAATTCTTTGAATGAAAGGAGAAAGCATCTTATCAGGCCCAGTCCTTTATGAAAATTCAATTTTCTTAAGAGTATTGTAAATGGTACGTTCCTAACATTTTATAGAATTTATAGATGAGTAAGTACATATTATTTAAAAAGGTTGCCGTCCTCACCAGCTGTAACAGTACTGTCATACATTTTAATTTTACTGGGAATATTCGAATTAACGAGATATTTCCACGTGTAGTCTTAACAAAGTCTTAACAAAGGTCTGGGTGTTTGTGGTACCGTCGTTACTTCTGATTTTCCATAACACAAGTGCTTTAGCTACTTACATTGGGATCAGAGTAATGTATGGGATGTTGTCCAATATTTATTATTTATTATTATTAATAAAGGATCAAAACTTACGCGAGTTTCTGCAAACATCCGATTCTATTCCGTTGGTAAAACGAATTTTCATCACTTTGTTTATGTGAGAGTTTAATAAATTAAAATTCAAGAAAGTCTCGTAAATATTGTTTTAAAACGACGACGATTGTCAAGCGTAACGAAGCTTGATTTATGACGAGTACTTGAAGGTTTCAAGCGCCAAGCAAATCGCGTCACATACGCATTTTACCGGAACACTTGTGTCACCGAAGGTTTTTCAATTGTTTATGTTTTAAAATAAGTAAGTATTTAAAGAATAATTTAAAGTTTAATAAATAGAAAAATGTACTCTTAAACTTATTTTTTACGGAGCACCGCTAAAGAGCGGAAATACTCAATTTGGTTTGTATGTATTAGTTGTGGTAAGGGATGGTTAAAATTTATTAGTGTTAACGTCTATATAGCGGTCACCACTAACCCTCAGGTGGCCAATTTGCCAGAATGCATACCAGTTTTATCAAAAACGTCTTTACTTATCTAATCGTATCTTCTAATCTAATCGTATTTATCGTCTTTTAACATTTTATTTCGATTTACATTAATTTATTAAAGAGTAAAATTGAAGTGACCATGAGAAAGATTTAAACGTTAAAAAATTATTATAAATCATTTTCTGTTTCTACGTGTTACTTATTTTGTGCATCAATTATGTGCGGTTGACAACTTTGTATATTGATAGATAACAACAAAGGCTTCAATATTACGCCGTATAAAAACAAATACCTACTTATAATGTAATATAATATTGGAAAGTAACACTACTTCTGTATCACTGTTGAGGGTAAAGTTTGGAGCTTCCAGCGGTGTTCCAATGACAGTTGCTGGATTCAAATGTTATCGCATAACACAGAATTACGTCCGACAAATACACATTTCTGTACTTCATTGTGTACGTTTTATTTGCTTTAAAAGTTTTAAATCACAATTTAAAGAAAAATCTATTATTCTTTTAGGAACTTATCAATGATGATTGTATTTATATATTTATACATATTTCTTAAATGAACATTTCGGCCTTGGCAATAGATTTCTCGCAAACACTTCTGCAAGATAATCATACTAGTGATGGCTGCATAATTCCAAATGTCATATTTTTAATAAAACTAAACCTTCTCAAGAGGCGAAGAGGCTTCTTATTTTCTATACGATTAAAAATAAAAACCATAGAGAATATATACGGAATAAATAACGTAATAGTATCAAGATGCTTTATATCGATTGGCTTGACTATAGTAGTTGTGCTTAAACACGCATACGCAGTAACACGCAACAAGCTTAAAAATTACAGAGGCTCAGAAACGGCAATTGGAATAAGCGCACATAAGCCTTGCCTTAATTTTAAATTACTTTAAAGGCTGTTACAACGATAAATTGCGAAAACGACGAAATAATGAAAGACTGCATTTCGAAGTAATTTTTATGTAAATTTACTGAGGTTTACGTAAGACTATTTCGAAAGCAGATACTCGTTTATCTGGTTATATATAATATAATGAAACCATACCCTGTACAAGTTAGCTTGATCTTTTTGACAGATGTAATTTTTTCTGATCGACATAACTTTGCAATGACGAACATATTGTTTTCTTAATTTAATGATTTAAAAAATTGTTAAAATATTAAAAAAACATACAACACAAAAGAAAATTTTGAGACTTTTTATTGCTTCAAAGTAAAATTTAAACAGGAACACTGAAAATAATATACGTTTGTAAAATGTTACATCGGTCGGACGGATGGAACACGAATAACAGACAGTAACTGACACAAATATCGATTACAAAAAATCATTACTGAAGATCATTGTTAAGTTATTGTTACGAACGGGGGTCCTTTTGGTTGGGGTCTCTTTGGCTGGTATAACTCTTTTTAGAAAAAATGATTTCAGATGAAAGGTCTGATTATTTTTTCACTTTTCGACCCGTGTTTCTTTGGGAAAGTTGTTTACTTTCATGGTCTGAACCACATATTTAAATTTGACGGGAGGTCCAAAAACAACCCTGTAATATTAAATTGGTACTTGAATATTGACTCACCGTCGCTTATCTACCTAATGTTTTATATGTCTAGTGCAATAAATAATTTCACACATAATACACCCACTCCATCTCGTCACAGTTAAAAGTATTTTAAAACGTTATTTTTTCGACTACTAGATATTTACTGTTTCCCATCACTAGCCCGTCTGTCAAAAAGATTAAGCTAACTTGTACCGGGTTTACACATATTGTTATATTATTGAATAACGATTATAATAGAAATTTACTCGATTTCTCTTTCGACTTGTTGTTAAATTGTTGTTTTACAACAAACTCTACGTAACAGTTATACGATTAATATGTAGCAAGAGATGCCGAGAATTTATTTTTAAAACAAAATGTACTTTATTCAAGTGGACTTATACAAGCATGGTTAATTGTCATTTCACAGAAATTAAATCAAACGTAACTAACACAGTAAGAGATTGTATAGAAATTCTACTGAGATAAAACTCTTTTTCACGAATTCGATAAAATAGATTAATATTAATATCGCTTATAAAATACAATTAAATTTATATATGTCTGAAAATCAACTGTCTACGATTTATATATTAATTTTTTTTTAACATAAAATTCTTTTTATGTCGATCTTAAATATAAAATATAGTTTAAAAAATCTTACCTTACAATTAAACGTAGCAACTTCATTGTAACTGAACTCGTGTGACGTTTTTTTCGCGTATTTAAAATGAAACGACTTGACATTTTACGGCGGCCATATTGAATGCTTAGTATTTTTAATCTGTGCGATATAAGCACCCATACATTGTTTACAATCATTTTATTTAAGTATCTTTGAGGTTTCCATCTGATTTTCTTTGTAAATAATATTTTCTTGCAGGATTACACGGATTCTTTTCAAAGGATGTTTGACTTCAATACTTAGTTTTTTTAAATATATTTATTTGTGCATATTCTACTTCTGGTATGTTTCGTGAAGTATTAAATTAATAAGATTAATAAAATATGATGTTATTATCGAATCGCAAAATAACCGGTACGAAACTGAGTAGTTAATATTAGATAGATAAATTAATAATTAACAATTAAGTTTGTATATTAATCTCGTAATATTAATTTTATGACGTTCTATAATATAATAATCTACGTTACAATGTCCGGTTACAATACTTATTTAAACCGATAAACAGTTATTTGATACGATGCGCGCCATCTGTTGTAATTTGAATGTACTATGAAACGTTCACGCAAATGTCATCATAAGCTGTCAAAGTTTTCAGTTTTAATTTAATAAATATGTAGAATAAGATAGAATTAGGTATATGGTATAGAAGAATTAATTTTCTTTGTATGCTTGCAAAAACTTAGTATACGTTGTTCAGTCTGTATTTATATATTTATATCGTTGGTATTTACTTTTTTTCATGCAATTACGGCCTAAAGGATGGATCAAAGGAAGAAGCTTACACACTGATTTTACGCATAGGCTGCTTAATACTCTTCCTCTGTCACGTGGGCGGAAGCGTAGGGGGCGGAAGCCATAATCCTTAAATTGATTTTATTGTAAACATTTGCAATGAAATCTTACAATCAATTAAATTCCCCGGCTTCCTGTTACACATTTCCGTCCCTATCTATGCAATTATTCCCGTAGATTGCAGAAAAGTGTGAGGAAAGATGTTACTTATTAAACTGAAAATTATGATTATGTAAATCATAGAGAGGTCGTTGACCCGTGTTACTGAGTTCTTTACATCTTTAATCAAAGTGGCCGTCACGTTCGAGGCGTTCATTATCATCAATAAACGATTTAACGAACTCGATTTGGTAATATGATATCCGACATTTGTTAATATAGTAAATATGAACCGCATCAGAATAATTCGTTTCAATTTGATGCATTGAATGGCGACTTAAATACTTAACTGATCACACCTCATTCAATATACGTACTTACAAGCAAAAGTGACATTGCCTTTTATATTTCATAAGGAACTAACATTTATTTTAACTAAACTGTTCACTGATTGGCCAATTAGAAAATCTGTTCACATTAATAATTGGAGATTAAGTTAAGAATTTTTCATTTTTATTTTGGTGTTTCTGTAAGTTACAATTTCTACGATTTTACTGTTCACTAACCAATGGTTTCAAGTATTTTTTGTGACACGATAAGAAACCCATTCATATTATTCGCCCTACCTGGGGTAGAAGGGGGAATAGGGCTTCAGGTATTGCATAGCAAGCCATTAAATCAACTAGTACTTAACTTTTTTTTATAATATGATATAATATCGGGTAAAGGAATAAAGTGGTTTTAGAAATTGAGGTTTAGTAACTTAGCATTAAAACTCATTATCAATAAGTATTATTTTGTCGCTTCAGCCTTTCTTCTTTTCCATTGACGATATAATAGTCATATAAAATATCAAACAACCTACTTCAGGATTATTAAATGAAAAAGTATTTTTCATTACAAAAAAGTATAAATATATTTCAATAAAATTATATAAAATCTAAAGCTCATCTGTAAATTTATTATCTACATCTAACGAGTGACTTTTAACAACGCTTGAGTAATAGTGTGCGGAGGCTCGAGGCGAGCGCTTGCGTAGAGGGTCTTCGAAGTCGATTTTGTATAACCCGAACTTGGATCTGAAATATTAATTGATATATATGTTAATTTATGTCATTTTATATAATAATAACTGTAATATAGAAACACAGTTTTACCGCCTAATACTAATACAATACAATACCTTGCAGCGAAATACATTTAAAAAAAAGGAGCTCGCGATCGTCTGTCACAAAGACGGGTTTACTTTTTGGCGCGAAGTATGGGAGACGGGTGCTTCGGATATACTATTTCGGAGTCATCGAAGAATTGTCATTTAGTTGGTTTTTGTTGTTGATTATTAATTTAAAGTATGTTACTGTTCATTTTTATTATAAATAAAGTCAGATAGTATTCTATTTTTTTTAAAAAGTCTTTTTCCAATTTGGTCGGTAAGTAACAGTAACTAACACTCTACACACATACCCACGCACACAAGTAAAGTTAGAATGAATCGTGTAAAAATACAAAATCTAAACGGACATTGATTAGACGTGCTGATGACGTATTAGTATTGAAATTGGGGCAAAATTGGTTGATCTGACTGACCAACGTTTTAGAAACTAGTGGTAAGTCCACTAAGAATAACAGTAACAGAAGCCATTGCAATAATTCACCTGTAACCATCAGACCATTCGAAATTGTCAATCATCGTCCAGGCTGTGTACCCCGATACCTTGACTCCATCTTCAATTGCAAGAAGGACCTAAAAAGACGAGGAATGAAATTTAATTAAAAATTCTTTAATGTAGTAGGCACCTAGCACTTTCAAATCATCATAATTAAACTATCATATATTTTACCGCCAAGCAGTGATACTTGGTATTCTTGTGAGCCGAGATGGCCCAGTGGTTCGACGCGTGCATCTTAACCGTTGATTACGGGCTCAAACCGAGGCAAGCACCTCTGAATTTTCATGTGCTTAATTTGTATTTATATTCATCTCGTGCTCGATGGTGAAGAAAAACATCGTGAGGAAACCTGCAACTTCTAATTTCAACGAAATTCTGCCACATGTGTATCGCCCGACCCACATTGGAGCAGCGTGGTGGAATATACTCTAAAAATCTTCTCCTCAAAGGGCCTTAGCCCAGCAGTGGGAAATTTACAGATTGTTAATGTAACTATGAAATTTCTTTAAGCAGTGGTGACTACTTATCGTCAGATCATATATTTTGGTCTAATTTAACAATTATCTGGATTTAGGTCCAGAACAAATCCTATCATATCTAAAATATCTTTATCATCCTTAGCCTTAAGTTTTTGACTTCTTCTCGTATTCTGAGACCATTTTCGGGTAAAATTCCTATTTTTCCCATAAAATAGTAGTATTTTTAGAGCTAGGATTATATCTGGGAATTTCTCCATTACCTGTTCCAAATGTTCCTTATAATACTGTACGCGGTCTGGGTCGTCTTCACTGATGTCGTAACTTGCATAGCCATTCTCAGTGATGAGTATTTCAATGTCTCCGTAATGCTCCTTCAGCCAGGCTAGCTGACGACGAAGTCCTTCAGGGTATATCTGAAATAAGTACCAAGTAAAACAAGAAAATTTTTACTAATCCATTTGTAAAAGATTTAATTAGCGCATTAAAGAACGATAATGTTTAGATATTGGGATTTGCCCATCAGTTGCACCAGGGGGCCATTCTACTGGATAACCACCCAATCGTGATGGTTACTGCGAAATTAATATACAAATTATTTGGTCGATGATAATGTAATCGGACTATCTTCCTGGAAGCTACATCTGACTTAGCCTGAAAACATTTAATTTATCCTTCAGCAGATACAATTTTGCGTTCAGTATCAAATTATAAAAACAAAATATTCTTTATCAAGTGGGCGCATACAAGCACTTTTTGAATCGTCATGTTATACTGTTGTATTTAATTTAAAGGTAACACAGGTTAGGAAAGAGTAACTACTGAGTTTCTTGCCGGTTCTTCTTTTCCACCGTTTTGATTACAGTCTGTCAGTAAACAATACTTATTTTTTTATACATACAACCTGCCTAGAGGTCAAAAAATGCTAAGTCCACGCTTTTTATCTTTAATATAATCTTGTATTGAGAGATATGTTTTGTTTATCATTGTGATATGAGCTTTAAATTTTGTAACAGGTCAAGTTAATAATATTAATAACATATTTACGTAACATAACATACGTTGTCCTTTTGAATTAGCTTAATTTTGATCGCTAAAAATTTCACTTTTAATTTCAAGGTAGGTGGGGATACGTACATAGAACCAGCTAGTAGCTGCATGTTTCCATTCGGGTCTAACAGTAAGGTGGATGTCTAGATCAGATGCACCATTCATTGGCCATGGACCGATGCGATCTCCTTCCTTCGCTTTTTTCACGGTCCTTGAAGTATAATAGTTTAAAGCGAAGAAGTCGTATGTTCCTGTAAAAGGCAAAAAAAGTGCCGATGTTTTATTAAATGTAGCAAATAAAAAAAGACACTAAAAAAATTTAAAATATAGATACATTATTTTTCTTGAAAACTATTATTGGCATATTATTAAAATGTATACATCTCTGAAGACCGTTTTCTTATAAAGATACGTAAGTATTAGTCTTCGTGCAATTAAAATATATATATTTTTATTTTGTGTATATCGGTGAACTGGCGAATAGACCACCTGATGGTTCCTAATATCAGCAATGCGCCACCAAAATTGGTAACTAAGATTTTATGCCCCTGTGCCTGTAGTTTCTCTGGACAAAGCCCTACCACGAAGATTTTTAAAGTAATGAAAAAACTCTTTAAGTATTAGTCATACCTTTAACGAAATCTATTTCTTCTTGAGTAAAAGGCGGTAATCTTGATTTCGATAAGCCTTCTTTCTTGCTTTTCTCTGCAATTATTTTTTCAATGACTGGCGGCCATCCTCCCTCTTTGGAGAATATTGGATGAGAGAACATACCCACCTAAAATTATTTTATATTGATTGAATCCGATACAATTTATTTTCAAAGAAACGTAATCATTAAAATAAAAATAACCATTAATTGTCTCGATGTTTCCGTAATTTCGACGTCATTTTCGTTTTCCGGTTCAAGCCACAATATTTGATTTGATAGTGACACTTTGCCTGAAAAACGTACATTAATGATTTATTTTAAAATCAATTCAAATATTAAATATTCAATTACATTAACATTAAAAATTCATGATGGTAATGTGTGCACGTGAATCCTAATCGATAAGTGTTCCAAAAAACCAAGTGATTTTCCATTTTCAGAATTTTTATATGTAGTACATCTCGTGCTCAGCGATAATTAGGACTTGCAATGAGGTGTACTAAGTCGTAATTATCTAAGTTCTAAAGTAAGCTGAATTCTGTAATATATTTATCTGCCTCGTTGGTCTATCTTATAAGGCCCACGACCCTAAGTTGGGGTTGATTTGTGGAAAAATTCTGTAGCAGATCGGAGTCAGGATGGTATAAGCGTGTCCCGTGCCTCGGATATTGCGTAAAACTATTGATCCTGCACCTGGACTCTTATAGGTTGCGTCGAATTTACCTTCCCATCAGATTATGATGATATATGAGTGAGGAAATAAAATGTCCTGCAAAATTAGCTAGACTGCTTGCGAATGCTGTAGCTGAAATCGATCAGTAGAACAGCACCATCATCGCCATATATATAACTTGTTTGCAAATCTTAACTATTCTATTATATTAAAGGATATACAGATTACTCATTTATTTAGCATGAAATTACCATTGTATTTAGGTCTGAACTCTTCATCATATATTCTCCAAGCCTTGGCATGGGCGAGCATAGCGTGCTTGTTACAGAGGTAGTTCCCTACTCCTGCACTAAGAATTCCTGGAGCGTGCATAGCGGTATTGTAGACTATTTCGCAGAAGATTATTGGTTCATTTAGGGTTATCCAGGTCTTGACACGATCACCGAAGAGCGAGAAGGCGATGCGTGCGTAGTCCGCAAACCAATCAGATACTAGAGGATTTGTCCAACCACCTGAAGAAATACTAGAATTTAAGGTCACAAGTAGTTATTATAGCAAAGTATGAAAGAACTTAAAAAGACAAGGTGGTCCACTGCTCCACGAGCAGAGCACGCGCATCTTAATCGTGATGGCTCAGTGGTTAGCATGCGTATATCTTAAACGATGATTGAGGTTTCAATCTCTTGAAACAACAATGGATTTGCAAATACCTAATTTGTGTTTTTAATTCTCCTCGAACTCTTCGATGAATAATAAATTTCGAGGCAATCAGCTCGTGTCGGATGAACATTTTATCCAGCAATCTGTATTACCAATATATTTTAATCATGCTCTTGAAATACCTAAGTCCTGCAATGATTGCGGCAAGTCCCAATGATAAAGCGTGACAACAGGTTCGATGCCCTTTTCGAGCAAAGCGTCAATCAGGTCATTGTAGAATTTTTTTCCGTCTTCACTGACAGTATTCGGGAAACCGGATGGCATTAACCGGGTCCATGCAATTGAAAACCTGGAAATTTAAAAATCATATTAATTTTAACCAATTTTACTTATTAATGCGTTATGGGGCATAACGATTTAGATATTTTCCTCACTTTTTCTCTATCTCTTTCAATGACATAGAGTTTTAAAAACATATTTAAATTCATTTTTTTTTATTGTTTAAATTCACACCGCGTTTTAATAACAATTTTATTTCTCGTCATTTAGTTATTATCGAACATTGTCAATTGATTTCATTGATTCTTGTATTTGAAACATAATATAAAGAGGAAGCAACCTTGTTCCCACCGGGTGTCCCCCCCACTTTTTATTTTTATAGTATAGGTAGGCGGACAGGCAAATAGACCACCTCATAGCAAGTGATCACCACCGTACAGAGACACTGCCGCTATAAAAAATATTAATCATACATCGAAAATGCGTAATCAAGCTTGAGAACTAAGATGTTACGTTCCGTCTGTCTGTAGTTACAATGGCCTTCAAACCGGCAAAGGAAAATACTAATTCCCATTTGACGGTAGAATATTTGACGAGTGCATGGTACCTAACCAGACGGGCTTGTGCAAAGCCTTAACACCATATATATTTATATTTATACGATATATTTTATTCAAGTAGTCAGTAGGCTGTTAAAGCCATTTTTGAATGGTCAATCTTGTAAGGTTAATTTTAAAGTAAAGCGAATTTTTTTAGAAATTATTTCAGACTACTAATCGTGTACAGTTACTAACTTTAAGTAAATATTATTGTGTATTTAACTACTAATTAACAAACAGCTTATTGGTGGATATTAAAGGTAATTATTTATTATAATAATTACCAGAGCATGATAATAAATTTAACTTAACTCGAAATATACTAATAATAAAAAGTAAAACGAAAATTTACTCGGTGGAAGGGCTTCGTGCAAGCCCGTACCAGGTACCAAGCATTCGTCACAAATTCTATCGCCAAACAGAAGTATTGTTGTGTTTGAAGGATAAGTGTGCCAATATTACTCCAAGTACGCGGGACATCATATGCTGGTTTCCAAGGTTGGCGACGCATTGGTGTAATGAATGGTTAATATTTCTTACAGCACCAATGCTCCAACGACCTTGGAAACTGAGATAGTAAATCCCTTGTGTCATATATTTATCATCGATGACCTTTTGTTCGTCCGCGTTACATGTCACATGAGTTATCAGAACAGTTCAAATAATATGAGGCTGAAATTAATATATTATATACTACTTGTGGCCAGTGGCTTTGCTTTCGTTTTAGAAGTCGGTCGTTAGGTGCTGGCATAAAAAGTCTATGTGCTACCTTGGAGTTCAAGCTTAAAAAGGCTAAGCTCTCCACTTTGGAGTTTCGAGCTTATTCCAACACACTACTCCAATGCGGTTTGGTGGATACACATGTGGCAGATTTGAATATTAGATACATGCAGAGTTTCATCAGAATGTTTTTCCTTCACCGCCGAGCACGAGATGAATTATAAAAACAAATTCAGCTCCTGAAAATTCAGTGGTGCTTGACTGAGTTTTAACCCGCAATCATAGGGTAAGGCGCACGCGCCAACTACTGGGCCATCTCGGTCCAAGCTTGCTTTGAACCAAATTTCATCAAATTCAGTTCATTGAGTTGGTCGTCAAATAGCAACAAACAGACAGGTAGACAGACTGTTAATGTCACGTTTATAATATTAGTATAGATTATAAACAAACAAACGCATCAACTTGATAATATTAGTATATGTGACACTGTCATACTCTAACAGCACTAACATCCAAATTTAATATTGTTATAAGCGTTTCATACTCGTGAAATATCAATGAACTTCCTACCGTCTGCCACTTAGCATAAGGTTCCTTTCAGCTAATCTTAAGTTAAACAGATATATTATAGTACGAATAATAAAAAGTAAAACGAAAATAAACTCGGTGGAAGGGCTTCGTGCAAGCCCGTACCAGGTACCAAGCATTCGTCACAAATTCTATCGCCAAACAGAAGTATTGTTGTGTTTGAAGGATAAGTGTGCCAATATTACTCCAAGTACGCGGGACATCATATGCTGGTTTCCAAGGTTGGCGACGCATTGGTGTAATGAATGGTTAATATTTCTTACAGCACCAATGCTCCAACGACCTTGGAAACTGAGATAGTAAATCCCTTGTGTCTGTTGTACCAAACATGTTACATAATCATATTGGTGACGTCTTGAAGAATTGTAAACAGTTGTAGAAGTATTGACAACTATTTTAGTAGACACGCCTTAAATTTCTTAGTCATTTCTTACGTTCGTTGTTTCAACGGAAATGAGTGTATTGATAATCATGACAATTTTTTAGTGTAACTGAAACGACGAGTGAACGTAGGTATGAGTAATACGATTTGTTATTTTTTTACGAAATCTCCGAATATATGATATCTTTTTTCCTGTATGATGTACTGCCGTTGACCCTACTGGCCTTTACAGCGTCACTGGGCGTTATCTTACAGGCATTATATATAATCGGCTTCAAAACGAATTTGGCGGGATTTTTCCTTATAAGATATATAGTATTCAAGTTTTAATAGCGATCACTTTAGCACGGGCGTGATTTTTGGAACGAAGTTCTTTTACGCGGCTTATGGTATAGTGGGCTGGCAAAACTCGTCACGTGAGGACAAAGCGTTATACCCCTTTCCCTCTCTTTCATTACCTCTGTCTCTTTCTATTGTATACGGTTTTATATAAAACTATTATTTACACTAATTCTTTGTTATTGTTTTAATTCACGTTGTATTTTAATATCAATTTTGTCACTGCCATTTAATGTGTCTGTTATTTAATACATAATATATGTTAAAAACAACTGGGCATCCCACAACACCTCCGGTTTTTATGGTTCCGTACCTAAAGGGTAAAACGGGACCTTGTTACTAAGACTTCGCTGTCTGTCCGTCCGTCTATCTGTCACCAGACAATATCTCAAGAACGACGATAGCGTGAAATTTACACAAGTGATGTATTTCTGTTGCCGCTATAACAACAAATACTAAAAAACAAAATAAAGTAAATATTTAAGGGGGGCTCCCATAAAAAAAACTATTTTTTGCCTATTTTTGCTCGATATCAATATATGTGTGTACCTACTGTTGTTTACCTAGCCAATGGTACGGAACCCTTCGTGCGCGAATCCGACTCGCACCTGATCGTTTTTTTTATAACATGAGCTTTAACTAGTACCAACCTATAGAAATGCAAACCAAGATTGCTTGCGATTTCAACATCTTTCCTCCACTGGTTATAGCTGTCACAAGCGACGTCTCCAGAAGACCCATCTATGATCCTCTCAGGGTATCTCCGTATATAACTGTCCCAGATGCTCGGTGATTTATCTGAAATCAAAAGGTCGTATATGAATAAAACGAATTGATTGTAATAACGTTTTTATAGTCGAAGTAAAAAATCAATGTCATAAATCTTCAACCTATTCGGAAATTAACACCTCGAACCTGAGAAGAACTGGCGAAAGAAACTCAGCTGGATATATATATACTTAAATCACATATTCACGTATATGTCAACGTATATGTCTGTCTACTTATAAACGAGATAATCATAGAGCCGAGATGGCCCAGTGGTTAGAACGCGTGCATCTTAACCGATGATATCGGGTTCCAAGCCAGGCAGGCACCACTGAATTTTCATGTGCTTAATTTGTGTTTATAATTCATCTCGTGCTCGGCGGTGAAGGAAAACATCATAAGGAAACCTGCATGTGTCTTATTTCTGAAACGAAATTCTGACACATGCTTATTCCACCAACCCGCATTGGAGCAGCGTGGTGGAATATGCTCCAAAAACTTTCTCCTCAAAAGAGAGGAGGCCTTAGCCCAGCAGTGGGAAATTTACAGGCTGTTAATTGCTATAGGATGGTGCGTGATGTGTGCCTGTACAGCAAATATCTTGCTTACTCTTTAAACATAGCGGTACAAATTGGTGGTCACTGTTTGGTGGCAGAATTGATGAGTGACACGTATCCACGCAGCAGACCTGCACAAAGCTCCCTTCCCTCAACACTTGTTCTCTTAGCCATTCTATAAATTTTACGTATTATATAAAAATAGCATGAACCACTCACCACTAACATTCCAGGCACCCTCGACTTGGTACGCAGCTGTTGCTGCACCGAATTTGAAATCAGGGGGGAAATCTCGACCCCCCACCACCGTACCAACAATAAAACTGAAACAAGTTATACAGTCTTAACAAGTTTAAACAAAAAAATTGACGAGTACAATTTATTCATTACAAACACAAGTCCTTTAAGCTTGTAACGTTAATAGTCTAAATTCAAAGCGTGAAACTGGGAAGCGCATCTAAATATAAAACTAGTTGTCGTCTGCGGCTTTGCTGGCGTTTTAAGTGTTTGTCGTTGTAAATGTAGTAGGCGGCGAATGGTTTTAATCGTAAATTTAAAAATAAAGGAAATATCTTTACAAAGTCCCTAAATTATAAATGTAATTATGTATCCGATTTTTATCTTTATTTATTTTATTTTATGTAATAGGTAGGAAGACGGGCAAGTGGGCCACCTGATGGTAAGCGGTCACCACCGCCCATAGACATTGACGCTGTAAGAAATAATAACCATTCCTTACATCACCAATGCGCCACCAACGTTGGGAACTAAGATGTTATGTCCCTTGTGCCTGTAGTTACACTGGCTTACTCAACCTTCAAACCGGTACACAACAAGACTAGGTATTGGTGTTTGGCGATAGAATATATGATGAGTGGATGGTACCTACCCAGGCGAGCTTGCACAAAGCTACCACCAAGTGTTATAACTTAAGCATTTCGAGTGCAATTCAAAATTGTTTTATATAGAGGTCATTTTGTGATTTTATTTTTGAAATTATATTGCTATTTTTATACAAAATTAAATATACGATAAGCAATTTTGCTTATATACTATATATATATATATATATATATATATATATATATATATATATATAATGGCGAGCAGGCAGTATTGTTTGCTTCGGGGTCACCATCTTCGTCATACATATTCACAAATAATACAACAAATCGATAGCTGGATTATCGTATATTGATTTTTACAACATTTCATTGGCCGCGACCACATATGTCTTATCCTTCTTGACAACTGACATTTTATGTTTTTCTAACGTTACAAAGAGTTATTGACTTCACTGGCCATCCAGAATCAAATCTCAAACTTAGAGATTACAATCAAAGTATTTAATTATCTGACGCTGCGACATATATATATATTTATATATATATATATATCAATTGTCTAGCAGTGAAACATTTACAGGCATAATTCTTTCTTCGAATTTTATCTTTATTGCTAATAAACCCAAATAATTTTATTAGAGTTGTAACAAAAAAAAAATGCTACGTCACGACTGTTTCTTTACATTGAGGACGTTAAAGGTGGTATTTTGAATATCATTAAGATTATGTAAAACTTAGTTTCGAAATTATTTTATGAGCACGAAAGGCCTGCACGTTATATAACAATCGTTATTATTATATTAAAAATATATATTTTTGAACCTTTCTATCGATTATGTCATAATTTCCTCTGCTGGTTATTTTGGGTTTTTAATATAATTTTAAACGGCTCGGTCCGCTGTTGGTAAGCGCCCCCTTGCTAGTACTTAGCCAGTGGAAATGCAAGCAATCCATTTGAGAACAATCGGTACACCGGCTATGAGTATTTATTTATACGTAAAAATTAATAAATTATGTTAAATATCACAAATTCAGCTCGTCTGTAGGTCTGTCGGAGCGGGATAAACTCAAAAACTACCGAACGGATTCTTGTGTTTTTTACGGACCGAGTGATTCACGAGGAAGGTTTGGGTGTATAATTCATTTATATTATATATAAAGTGGCTACAATGATAGCTGCCCGAAAAATGATCCCGACTGGGAATTAAATGGCGTGCGTTTCTATAATACATTTGAAGTACAAAAGTTACATTGATAAAAATGAATATGTAATCTTTTATGATTCAGCAGTATGTTTATCAGTCTATTTGGAATCTACTTATATTGTAACAAGATAAGTTTTATTTAACCGTTTTGTAGTTCACGCGAATACTACGAAACAGAGTAACACATTCATAATAATTTTGTTTATATTTGCATTACGCACATAGTTTATACATAGCACTATCTTATCCTGAGGCTTACTCGCGCGAAATTTATAAAACACATACTTCCAAGCCCCGTTTTATCCCCTTAGGGGTGGAGTTTCGTAAAATCCGTAAAATTCGTAGTTAGCGGATGTCTACACCCTCTAAGGAACCCATCTGCCAATTTTTTCAAATGTGCGACTAAAATTATAGGCAAAAAGGATAAAATATCTCAGCTCCCGAGGTTATTGGCGATGTAAGGCATGGTTTATAATCCTTACAGCGCCAATATCTATGGTGGTGACCACCTACCATCATGTGGCCCATTTGCAGGTACGCTCAATAATATTTTATATATAAAAAGCCAACGTTTTCCAACGTATTGTTAATTTATTTATTAATACTCTTGACTATGATAAAACGTAATTATTGTTCATAAATATTGTGTCACCCAATCTTATCACTTCAACAGAACAGTAAATAGTTTAAATCCCCATAAACACCGACCGACCACCCTAAGCTTACACGCCATTTGAGATTATTTATTTAAATTTTGATAAAAATATCTTTTGTTTAGCTAGCTTTTCAACCGACTTTGAAATGAGGCTGTTATATGTTTGAAGTGTATGTTTAAAGGCCACCACACTGTCTTGTACGGACAAAAATAATAGTTAGAAGAGAAACAATATTTGCGGAGGTCACTGGTGGAACTCCTTGTCCTCCATTTTTGTACATTTCAAAATCGGTTCGATTTCTAAGTTTAAAAAGTTATATAGATTCAATTCGATTCTATTTTGATCCGATATCGACTATTCTACACAAAATTAATTCTCAATTGAACGGTAACTGGGTATCGATTCTACGAGTTTATAATGGTATTGATACATTTCAGATTCTCAACTGGATCGGCATGATCTCGTATCGACAGAACTGCAATAAAATCTTTGTGTACGTAAAATAGGACAACAATTAAATTAAAAGGCCAAAGATTAATTTACATTCAATTGCAATAAAATTACATTTTGTTTGTAAAATTGCCCCCAGGTTACGTAATCGCTCGTTTACTGACATTCGACCACTACGCGATAACTTTAAGGTCAATTTTTTATTTATAATAGTATTAATAACATATTAATTTTATATATTTACCCCAAACGAAATTATCGAGGTAAAAACAAGAACTTAACTTTTTTTTTTTAAATCTTCGATTTTCAAAAACGCGGAAGTTTAATGAAACCGTTTATATATTTTTTTAAATAGTACTTTATATATAAGACGTAGGCGACAGGGGCCAATGCCTTGCGGTTGAAGGGGCCTCGCGTTTCCAAAATCTGGACATTTTTGGACAGTCGACGATTGTTGACTTTCTGACAGGATATATTATATAACATTGTATTTAACTAACATAACGTATCTCAAATGCCAAACAGAGTGACTAGTCAGTTTCTTGCTGGTTCTTCTGGATAGAATATACGTTCCGAACCGATTGTAACTTTACTTTTAATATAGTTCTAAAAAATGACGATTCAAAAGTGTTTGAATAAATAATAAAATATTTTAATCGCAATATAATCTTCGAAAAAAATTTAAAAAAAAAATAATGACACTGAAAATTTAATCCCTGGACTAAGACGACCTTGCCCACATAACATTTTGATCTAACCCTGCCCCTGACGTTATATTTTAAAAAATACCTAGACGTACGTCAAGAATGGATCGCTTGTATGTTTGACGCCGATTGTTTTTAAACAAACTAATAATATATCTAAATCTACATGGTAAAAAACAAAGTCTCTTCCCGTCGTGTACGCTCATATCTTTTAAACTACGCAACAGATTTTAATGCAATTTTCATCAATAAACAAATTGATACAAGAGAAAGGTTTATATGTATAATACACGCATATTATGGCAGAGAAAAGCCGGGTATTTCTACTTTGTGTGTGCATTGATATTACAAGATATTTTTTAATATAAGACTCAAATACAATATAAGGCAGTGAGATTCATTTCGATAGATTTTTATGTTATTTTTTTTCCTTAATACTAGTACATCCAATATTTTCCTTTGCTTCAGCTTACATTTAAAATAACCCGAATAAGTTTAATTTATGTTTTAAACAATTATTTTTTTATTATATAGGACCACCACCACCGCCGATACAATGGCGCTGTAAGAAATATTAACCATTTCTTACGTCGCCAATGCACCACCAATCTTGGGAACACAACAATACTGATTACTGCTGTTTGGTAGAATATCTGATAAGTGTGTGGTACCATCGACACGGACCTGCACGAAACCTTACCAAGTAAATCATAAGCTAGCAAATTTAAATTACAATTGATTACATTGCGGTTAAAATAACTATCTTAATTCTGACTATTGTCCTCTTGTATGTCTTCATTAAAGGTATTAAAATACAAGTAGCTGCCGCGGGTTGTCCGCGTTTCAGGTATTGTCAAGTGTTAGGTCTATAAAAGCCTATCTCCTTGGGATTAAAGCTTGCTTCATAACAAATTTCATCGAATACGGTTTAGTTGTCTGACCGTGAAAACGTAACAGATAGATTTAATTTCGCATTTATAATATTAATATATAACAGGCGATAATAAATACAGGGCTGATATTAGGAAGCATATGAACATTGCTATCATATTAGTATCAAACTAGCGACCCGCCCCGGCTTCGCACGGGTGCAATATTGATACTCAATATACTACGGAATGTCTTACAACGCAACGTTCACAGTTTTTCGGACAGACAATACAAACCGCTTTGTCCCTGCGTTTTTAAATCTATAATATCTTCGAAAGTATTCATTTAAATTATATGCTGTGAAGGGATATATTGTTCTATATTAAATTGACAATATATTTAAGGTACTCATTTGGATAAGGATTAATTCAAAAAAAAAGAAATGGTTATTGTGGGTTATCCCTAAGAGATAGATATATACCATTGCGGACTTTTTTGAAGACCTTTTTAAGGTGTATAATACTGTAGTACATCATTTTGATCCATCACGTAGGGTTCAGCCAGCGTTTGCAATGTAAATGCAAAAAATGTGTTTATTTACGACATCACTTTAGCGACCTCTAATATAATCAGAGTATATGTACTATATTGAGCATGTACTATACATATAAACCTCCATCTTGAATCCGTTGTGTAATTTTATAAATCTAAGCATACATAGGGACAGACAGCGATAAGCGACTTTGTTTTATACTATGTAATGATGATCGGTCCCCGCAGACGTAGTTTCGCCATATTAAAACACCTACGGCACTTGTTAAATATAATATTTATTCGCTCAATGCGAATCAAATTAAATTTTTTTTCAATTAGAATTCAATATTTTTTTTTACCTTATTTTTCTAAAAAGAGTTACACCAGCTAAAGATACCTCAACCACTAGCCAAAGAGACGCCAACCAAAAGGACCCCGTTCGTAACAATAACTTAACAATGATTTTTTGTAATCGATATTTGTAACAGTTACTGTCTGTTTTTCGTGTCCTATCCGTCCGACCGATATAACATTGTACAAGCGTCTATTATTTTCAGTGTTCCTATTTCAATTTTACTTTGAAGCAATAAAAAGTCTTAAAATTTTCGGATAACTCTTGAATATTTAGGGACTTTTGTGTTATAAGTATTTTATTAAATATTTTTAAAATATTTTAATTAAGAATATAATATGTTCGTCATTGAAAAGTTATGTCGATCAGAAAAAATTACATCTGTCAAAAAGATCAAGCTAACTTGTAGAGGGTATAGTTCGGAAAGAAAATACCCCGACCTGAGAAAAACCGGTGAAAGAAAACCAGCGTTTTGTCAATTTGTGATTGTTTACACATCACAAATAAATATTCAGGAGGCGATCGTTTCATTCCCAAGGTATCAACGATAAACTCTCTGATTGTATAATAATCCGTTGCACACAACGGTTCCTTTACATTTTTTTTTATTTGGCAATATCGATTTGGAACTTGTTAATATTAGTACGGAAGTACAGATTATATATAAGTAGGTGTAATTTAAACCGCTTGAAATATAGACTATTGACGTGATGAACGTATTTTTTTTTTGTAATATAAAACATACATGTTATGATATTATTTGCACAGATTATATTAATTAAGTAACATAAAAAAATCATATCGTAATTAAATATTATTTTAAAACATTCACAGAGTACATATATTATTTAAAAAAAAACGTAAAATACTAAAACCAATAATTTAAAATCGCTTACCTTATGACAACTGTCCTTAACCAACACATATTGAATACTGACAAGCTCCCTCAGAATCAGCTTTGATAATAGCTCTGTCTCTATTATCTATAGCAAGCTATTTATAAGAACTAGTACATTTATATCCTTAAACATAATCATTTTGGACAGTCGGCTTCATTTAATTCTCAAATAAAAAATAATAATCAGGAATTAAAGCAGACATTTGCTCCAATCAATTTGTTCAAAAAATTCGAGTAATATCATGGCAAAGCTCTCATATTCACTATTCAATGAAAATTCTAATGTGCTTTATAAAAAAGATCTTTAAGTTAATTAATACAGAATTTAATGCAATATTTACTTCTTAAATTTTATGATTGGGCGACTGTCGGAAATCACAAGAGTAGGCAAAGGTTGTATGAACTTTATAGTGAAAGATCATACAACCGGTCTTTTTCATTCTTTAGTTATGTTAGTGCCTACTCTAAACTATTCAAACGTGTAGTCATACAGCCAAATTATTGCACATAAAAAAATATATATATATATTGACGCACCAGATAAAATTAAAATTACATGGAAAATTATTAATTGCGAAACTGGAAGAGTCAAAATTAACACCTCCGACTTTAGCTTATCTATTGATAATAATTTCTTTTCCTCGGGCCGGGATGTTACAACGGTTTTTAAAAAAAATTTTGCTGACATTCCAATTTCGACTACTAATTCACTAAATTCCTCTCCTACCGTTGCCGAATCATTATTAAAAAAACAATGTTGAAGAATGTAATATAAGTTTTTAATTTAATACAGTAAGTGTAAATGACATAATAAGGTCCTTCAGATTACTAGGTATTAAGAAAACGGCCGATCTGTGGGGGATCTCTGTTAAGGTAGCCAATTCAATAATTTATGTAATCGCACCCTACCATGTCACTATATTCAATAATTGTGTCCTTAGTGGCGTGTTTCCTGACCTCATGAAACACAGTAGAGTAATACCAATATTTAAGTCAGGTAGTCAGACCTCAATAATTATAGGCTGTACTACCAACTCTTAGCAAGACCTCTGAAAAATTATTACTAAATCAAATGTTAGTTCATTTTAACAATAATAGGTTTCTACACAAGAAAAAATGTGGATTTACAAGGGGTCGCTCGACAACTAACGCTGGTGTTGAGCTTGTTAAAAATATTTACAAGACCTGGGAACTCCTCACAGGATGCCTTAGGGATATTTTGTGATTTATCTAAGGCCTTTGATTGTGTGCAACACGAAACCTTAATCAAGAAGCTACGTCATTATGTAATAAGAGATACTGCACTCAGTCTTATGATCTCGTATCTGAGCAATTAGATTTAAAGGGTTGATGTTCATGGAAAGAGATCTCCCGGGGCTCCAGTTACTGTGTTGGTCTTTCAAGGATCAATTCTTGGTCCATTTGTCTTCCTCGTTTATATAAATGACCTGCTACATCTTTTAGGTAATAAACTGGACATAGTATTTTTTGCTGATGATACTTCTTTAATTTTTAAAATAAAAAATGTGACCAATGCTGTCTCTGAAATAGTACATTGGTTTAGTGTTAATAATTTACTGTTACAAATAGTAAAAAGACAAAATGTAATAAATTCACTACTCCCAATGTAAGATGTATCAAAACGAATGTACTTTTAAATGTGGAAGCATTAGATGTTTTAGAAACAACAGAGTTCCTTGGTATTACAATAAACTCTAAGCTCCAAAGCGCCATATAAATAGATTGGCGAATAGACTCAGCTCTGCAGCCTATGCAGTATAAAAAATTACACTTTTGATATTTCCACAGTACAATGTCTTATGGCATCCTACTCTGGGTTAATGCAGCTGATATTAATACCATTTTTGTATTGCAGAAGAGGGTTATTCGTGCAATCTATAACCTGTACCCAAAAGATTTTAATTTCAGAACCGGTGGTAGATTTTTGACTATCAATAAGCACTATATATCACTTTACATTGAATAAAGATTTTTCACTTTGACTTTGACTAAACCTAAACTTTAAACACACCTAATCCAGGCTTGATAAAGTCTTGTTCCCATTGAAGAAAAAAAGTAGCCGATACCGATTTATATTCTAGTAAGCCACAATGGATATAACAGGATGTAACAATTCTAACTAAATAGAAAAACTAGTTTATCCTTTTAAGATGATTCCTCTTAAAATGATTTTTATGATTGATTGATTTTTATGATAGGTAGGGCAAATGGGCCTAACTAAAGGAGTGTCGACTACGCTAGTACGACCACATCCTGAGACGTAACAATGACCATCCCATCAAGAAAGCCTTAAATAATCCAGACCGACTGCGGCGAAGAATACGACCGCCCGCCGCTGGTGGTCAAACGCAACAAGAGACCCAGAAAGATAATCTTTGTAAACAGACCAGCCAGAACAGAGCTCTCTGGCACAGACGTACAAGGAGACCCGACTCCGGCTGAACTGGGAAGAGGGTTTGGACAAAGAAGAAGAACAGGTAGGGCAAATAGGCTACCTAATGGTAAGTGGTCAACACCGCCCATAAAAACTGGCGCTGTAAGAAATGTTAAACATTCCTAACGTCGCCAATGCTCCACCAACCTTTTGAACAAATATGTTCCTTATGCCTGTACACTGGCTCACTCACCCTTTAAAACGGAACGAAACAATACTAAGTATTACATCCACCACCACTCGAGTAATTTTAATTTAATGAACCTTTCAATATATTCATATCGTTTGACTTTAACTTTATAGGATATATTCTTGATTATGACTTTATTTACTTGGTTATATACATTTAGGTTGAATCCAAATTTAATTCAATAATTGAACAACTGTTTCACGTATTAATTTAACTAAAAGAAACATTTGTTTAAACAGAAAGCTTATATAATCGAGAGTAAATACCCTATTTATATTATCAAGAGGGTATTTTGATAACCTCTAAAATATGGAGGATATTTCTATATATTAAATGCATATTTATGTATATGTCACTTTAAAAGCTCGAACTACGGAAAACCTAAGATTTTCCAGTAAAACCTAAGATTTACCGATTATTAATGGTAAATGTCCATAAAACTTTGAGATTCGAACTTTTACCATCATGCACTTGGTAAATCTTAGGATTTACATGTTAGGTTAGGTTAGGCTGGAATGGTAAAAGTCCGACAAAGTCGTTCCTTTATAATAAATAGTTATATTTACCAACTCATGTCGGTAAATCTTAGATGTTACTGGAAAATCTTAAGATTTACCTTAGTTCGAGCTTTTACAGTAACATATACATGATACATATACCAAAAAATAATAACATCTTTTACAATTTTTGTCTGTCTGTTTGTTCCGACTAATCTCTGCAACGGCTGGACCGATTTTGACGGGACTTACACTGGCAGATAGCTGTGTAATTTAAATGTAATATGGAGTAACTTAGGCTACAACAGTAACTTTTTGTTAAATTTAAACACGCACGAAGTCGCGGGCACAGTTAGTTTAAATATATGAATTAACAAGTTAATAGTAAATAATATTTAGATTTAATAAAAATGTTATATCTAATATCCACCTCCTGACTTAATAATTTATTATTAAGTAAATATTAGAAAGAATAGTAGAATATTTTTTTTGCAAGAAAATTACGTCTATACTTTTCCACCAGTAAACCAGAATACTCACAAAATATTCCGCCGATCTCGGACGGTTACCGCTTTTTACCTCCTCTATTTGCAAGAAGTGTATCAGACATTATCGCGAGGAACTCCACCTGGGGTTACGAAGGCGGATCACTTGCGAAAAGTGCTGCATCCGTCCAATATACAGTGACCTTGTATCGCTCTCGCCGCTATAAATCTTTGCGGTCTCAAAACCCGAGGATCTAACATTTTATACATATATATCGGAAGATCATCACGACTGTAATTATCTTTCGTATCAGACATGGTAATATTATCGACTGATGAGGGTAGGTAGTAACACAAACATAATAATCGTCTATAATTTAATATGGTTCACAAATAGCACAATAATAAATCACAGTAATCACAATAATATTCACAATAATTTAATCACGAGTCTTTAACTAGATAATATGTGTTTCGAGTAACCGAGGCAAACGTTCCGTCGGAGGTATGCGAGTGCACCCAACGCTTGTCGACCGAGAACTGTCTCTCCCGACTCTGCGCTGGCTCCGACGTTCCGTTAATGCGAACTAACTGCGAACGCCATCTGCCGGCCAACTACGCACTTTGCCTCTAAAAAAAGTCAAATCAGCGTCTTTTTATTATTCGCGCCGACATATAAAAAAACTGCGATAGATAACATTAACCGGAGAGTGACTGAATGAAATAATACGAATAAATGAAAGCAGATTGCCTAGCTGGTTCGTTAAAACCCATACTTTTCATATAAATGTCTCAGAGATATTTCTTATTATTTTATTTCTATATGAATGTAATTAACATTGTCTAGTTGGTCGATTTTCAAGAAACTTTTTGCTTTAGATAGTCTTCTTGTTGATAAAATGTTATAGATTGTCGAACAGTAACTTTTTCTATACGACCCAGGGAACGCGGGTAAAACAGGATGAAGGAGTTAGTATTTACAAATAAATGGTTTTCATGTAGATGTTAAATAAAATTTTAATTTTTTTTTTAAGTGAATTAAAAATTTTATTTTAATATGTTAAATAAATTACCGGTTTTATTCAAAATCATATTCGTTATTAATACGTCGATATACAGATGAATACTTAGATTCAGATCAATTGATATTGGCTAAATGGAATCACACGTAATATGGAACAGATACCGTCAGTGCTGAGGGAGAAACACTAAAGCGCCACAGTGGTACTTTTGAGTAAAGTGATTCACTAGCTTAACTTCAAGCCTCATTTCTCAATATTTGGAAATGAATTACAAGGGCAATGTTTTTGTAACAAATGATAAAATAAAATAAGTAGATTATTTTTCCTGTACAATGGGCGCGTTTTAGTTGAATATGTCTTGACAAATCATTGTATTTTTTAAACATGTATTATATATATATGTATATTTGTTTTTTGTATAGTATGTTTTTGATTTTTGAAAATAAGTAATTATTAATTATTTTTTTCTGGTTCTTATAGATAGAATATCTGTTATCCACCCGCTAATGGCCAGCGGACATAAAATAAAAAAGGAAGGATCAACGGAATTAAAAAAATCAATATTCTATAACCATTTACGGATTATATCGCATTCGCATTAGTCATAGTCTCGTACCGATACAGTCAAAGGTTTTCACGTAATTGATGTGCAAAAACAATCTTTATATATATGGACTTAAAATTTAAATTAATCTTGTAAAATAACCATTCAAAAGTTCGAAGAATAATAATTGTGTTGATTTAGTTATTTTTTTATGTATGTTGCGCTGGTTCACTCGAAACGAAACGCAATTCAAAGTATATATTGATATTTGGCATCGGTGCTGATGAGTTGGTGGTTCATTAAATCATTAAAAGGGTTGTTGAACTCTTATCGATCTTGAAGTGAGGTCGTTCGATAATGAATCCTTCAAAATATTGAAATGACTTTGTATTGATAACGAGATAAAAAATGGTCATTTATTGTCTTTGAGAGGCTTACATTATCTAAAGTGTAAAAATAAACAGTAATCTTATAAGTATTTATTACGAGAGATTAAAAGGTTTATGTTTGTAAACAATATTTAATATTTTTGTTAATATGCGCACTATATTTTTTCGGGGCCTCATTTGTGAACGTGAAATTTAAACAACGATGAAGGTTTCAAATCCATGGCCTTAAACTTAGTGTGCACAATTTGTCTCGGTACATCTCTTGCGTGTGTTTGGTGAATTGCTTCATTGGGGTAGCGTGGCTCCATCTCCCTTAGAGATGGTGTTGAGGTTATTTCATCGCGTCCCCTAAAAAGCCGATTGGCACACATGTGACCGATATATTTTCGTCTTATGCAGGAAACCGTGACGTTTAACTTCACCTGCCGTACAGCTGATTATTAAATAAAAATTAAGAAAATGTAAATTAATGGTCATTTCTGGTTTTCCGTTGTGTTATCCCAGATTTTTGGTTGCAGTAACGTCATTATTTCATTGTACATCATGTGGTAGAGGTTTGTGAAAGAGCATCCGGATAAGTATCTAATATTCTTTATATATTCTACCAACAAGCAGCCAGAGCTGAATTAACTCGGATGGATTAATCTCTCGGCAGGGATTTAGTCTTTTCAACTACAATGCAATGTATAATAGTATTATAATGTTTTTTTTTTTTTTATATATATTACGAAGGTATACCATAATGCTATTAAAAAAGAAGAAGTTATTGTCAACAATTTTTTTTTTAAAAAAGTATTTTAGTATTTTGACCAGTTAATGAACAACCCAGCACTGCCAGCAGTAATACATAGCATTGTTGTGTTTCAGTTTGAAGGGTTAGCGAGTCACTACTAAAATAGCATGGCTGTTAGGGTTGTTTTATGTAGTGTTAAATTAAAATATTTGAATAATATTATCCTGTACATGTACAATCAATTGCTAAACAGAAATGCTTAGTATTGTTGTGTTCCAGTTTGAAGGATGAGTGAGTCAGTGCATGTGCTGGCTCAAGGGACATAACACCATAGTTCCAAAGGTTGGTGGAGCATTGCCGATGTAAGTAATGGTTCTATTTCTTATGGTTTCCATGTCTATGAGCAATGTTATTGTTAAATTTTGGTCACATCCCTGCAGCAAAACCAATTGAAGTAACGGGTGCAATGACTCGGTACAATGAAATGATTAAAGCCGCTTGTCCGTTTAGTATGAAAGTCACTTTCAATTGGAAATGAATTACAAGGGCAAGATTTTTGTAACAATTGATAAAATAAAATAGATTATTTTTCCTTAACAATGGGCGCGTTTTATTTGAATATGTCTTAACAAATTATTGTATTTTTTAATCGAACATATTATATTAAAGTATTTTATATTTGACTAGATTGGTCTAGTGGTCAATGTAGAGGGCAGACCTCAAGATCCTGGATTCAAATCAGGATTGACCATAAAGAAAAATCCTAAAATATATAATAGGATAAAAATTAATAATAAGAGACTACAATCTCGAAGATGGCTGCTTACACTTCCGTTCTACGAAAAGTACGTAAAGTTTCAGGATTTAAGTTAGTCAGGATTATGAGACCGAAGAAATAGAGTACAGGCACTCGTCGCAGATACAAGTGTCTAATACATTCTTTGGGACTATAGCATATTCAGCTCTGATGGCTGTTGTTCTTGAGAATGGCCACTGTGGCTAAAATTGGTCAGGGAAATCATCTAAAGAAAACCTGACCCATTCCCAAAGATAATCAGCATGTTATTTTCGTCAAAAATCAAATACTTTTTTTTACAATTTTGTATATTAGCCAGATAAATAATCATCCTAGAGGTTCTAAAGGATACCGCTGCTGATTATTGATTACTTATCTGGTGGTTAACAGTATCGTGTTCCTAGGATTGAATATCGCCTGACTTCAATAAAATATAATATCTGTGTCCATACTAATATTATAAATGTGAAAGTAACTCTGTCTGTTACCTCTGCACGCTTAAACCGCTGAACGGATTTAGATGAGATTTGGTGAGGAGATAGTTTGAGTCCCGGGGAAGGACATAGGCATATACTTTTTTTTTTATTTACCTCTCTAGGATGCAAAATGGGGAGCGACGATTTGTGGGCTATAGATAATGTTATATAAATTTCGCGCGGGTAAAGCCGCAGGTTCAGCTAGTTTAATATAAAGGTGAAAGTATGGACTTTGTTTGACCACAATCAACACACACAGTGGTTGTCTTACAACGGATAATAGCCGGAATAACTGGAAATATTAGAGCACAATATTGTACGTAATCCTTCGGTCTCATTATTCGATGGGATGAAAACCTAATAAGTATTTTTGGGATGACCTGGGTTTTGAACCCAGGTCCTCGTGATCTGCTGCCATATGTGACCAGACAAACGATGTCTGTTATCGATAACATAATATATAAGATAACAATATTTTTATGCAAACTATAACAAGATTACTTTAGAAATTAAAAAAATGGAATTTTCAAAATATCGTAAATCAATAAATTGATAATCGTAAAGATAAATAACTTGATAGTAACGCGAAATACCATTGTAAACTTACACGTTTTTATTTCCGCCTAACAATGTAGATTAAAATCATTAGTATAGTCATTCCTGTATGTATTGGTGAGCCCGTGTTTCATTTCCGTCATTACGTCATTTTATTTCCGATCATTTTACCTGAGTCATTTCCAGAAAAATGATTTCATTAGATTCCACGAAAAAAATATAAGGGTACAGGGAACGAGATTAAATATAATTACTAAAATCTGAAATGTTTGGAGTTGACATTCAAAATCTGTGATCTGTGAATTCGTGATAGGCAAGAGCTCATTTCATTCGGCCAATTATCTGAACTACAAATTAATTATTATTTAAGACCAGCTACCTATCTCGGGCTCGGCCTTGTACTAGTTATGCGAGTAAATTTGAATTAATTAATTTTAACTACAAATAATACAACTCCATAAAATAAAATAAAGAAATGAAAATTTATAAAATTTAAATTAGTGTCTTTGTTAAAGTTCATATATTTAAAGCCTATTAAAAGATAAAGAAACACGACAGAGAAATGGAAAATATGGTGGCTATTGGCGGTCCTATTAACATTTATTTAAAATGACAGCCTTCATTTGATTTTAATTTTATATTTGTTTTTAATTATTTATTTTTTTAACAATTTACTCCTTAAACATGTGTAATATAAACATCCTATGTACATACTAAATAATATTATAAATGCGAAAGTGTCTTTATTTGTTCTTTTTCAAGTCTTAAATTCTTAGCGTAAAATATGCTGAGAATTTAATTTTGCATACACTTTTTCAGGAATACAGAAACGGGCAACTAACATGACATGTTCTTAGTTGCAGATTTATTTTAAAATACTTAAAATACTCTTATTTAAAGATAAATACAGTTTTAATGTCTGAAGCGTTAAACCAAAGTAGTATGAAGATACTAAGGATTATAAAAATATTCAAAATATACTAATCGAGATCATTTAACTAACAGACTCGATATATTTATTTTTTCATAGAATATAATATGGATCCAATATAATAGAATTAATTTAATGGTGTGAGTATCCGGATTTCATTGTCATTCCTTTCAGTTGTCATTGATGTGACATTGACAGTTTAAAAGTGAATCAGTGATCGATCATTGAAAATTTTGTTGCAATACAAAACGAAATTACTTTCGACTCGATCTATAATTCTTCTCCATATCAACAAGGTTATTTAAACAGATGATAAAACATTGTACAACGTCACCGACCTTGAGAGAAATTAACCAATGTTTAAATTTGAATCGTGGAACTAACAAAAATGTCGAAAATCAAGAAGTTAACTGGCTCATTTCGCTATACACAGTGGGACCCTTGTCTAATTATTTCACAGATAGTGGCAATGCAGTTTGTAATGTATCTCACACTCAGTCTTTTGATAGCTTTAATGCAGGATTTGACGTCTTCAACGCGAACTTTAGACCATTTGTTCGAATATCATGTAAGTTTTTAAGAGGGCTTGTATTCATAATGTTTATATTACATATGAACACTTGAATGTATGTGAATTACGCTAAACACGGTGATGATGGCCTAATCCTCACCACCTAAACAACTATGGTCGCCATGGCTATTCAACTGAGATTAACTGCGCACGAGAGCATAGTGCACCAGAGTGTGACGCAAATAAAAGTAATACCGCTAAATAGCAATACTTAATAATGCGATAGTGCAGTTGGAAGGGTGAGTGAGTCAGTATTGCTACAGGTACAAGGGATATAACATCTTAATTCCCCCAGGTAATATTTTTTACACTGCCAATATTTTTGAGCAATGGCGAAAACTTACCTACAGATGATATTTGTTAACCACCTAGCTTCCATTTCCATTTCATTTCCAATAAATAAATTAAAGATTATATTTCATTATATTTGACAGTAGTCTATAATTATTGTGGATTTATTGACTAAATAGTTGCTGTTAAGTTAAATTTAGTTTTTGCAGTCTTTTTGTTGATTTCTGTTTATTTAGGTATCACTCTATTTTCACTAATTTTATTGCTAAACATAAATACTTTTTATTGATGTGTTCCAGTGAGATGGATGTTAGTCAGTATATATCCAGGCACGAGGGACATAGCATAATTAAACAAGTTATACTATCTGAGACAGTTAGACACTATACAATCAAAGCTATGACTACTACAAAAATTATGTTTCAATATTGAAAGAGTCTTCAAAACTATGCCCTAATCGATAGGAAGCCTTTAACCAGCAACGGGACATTTACCAGCTGTTACTGTACTTATTTAAGTCCAGTGGTGTCTTGTCTTTGAAAACAAATATTGTGAATCTGTCTTAACATAAATTTGTTCTAGGAAATACATGTGAAAGACAATGAAGGCAGATCAATTATATTGGCATTTGTATTGAATGCATTAGTAGGTGCAATGGTACTGTGGACTTTAGTGGGGAGGACGAAGTTGTGCTTGGATTTTAGGTGAGACTAATAATGGTAATGACTTCCTAACTGGTTTTGGTCATGATAAGTGTGTGCAAACATGGAGCTACTCATTATTACCTAACTCATACTATATAGACGGCAAGACCAATATAACCGGAGTGATTACAAGTGCAAGAGTCATCCCTGACGTTTAAGTGCTTTCTGTGATATGGGAGTATTAACACAGCCATTCCCAAATTTTGGGAAGTTAAAATATTGAATTAGTTAACTTTTTATTCCTACTAATGCCAATATTAAGTGCGATTTATACTCTGTGTGATTCATAATATTATATCAATCTGATGATAAAGTTAAAAAAAAAAATTACACATATGGATATGACCCCATGATGGAAAGTGGTGACCACATCATTGTTGTCATCAAAATGTGTGTACAGTTTAACTGCAGGAACAAGAGATATAACATCTTAGTTCCCATGGTTTGTGGCATATATGCATTGTGAGGAATGATAATATTTATTACTTTGACAGTCTATGGGCAGTGGTGATCACTTATGAGTGGCTGGTTATGGCTATTATTAGCACATAACATAAACATAATCAGCCTGTAAATTTCCCACTGCTGGGCTAAGGCCTCCTCTCCCGTTGAGGAGAAGGTATGGAGCATATTCCACCACGCTGCTCCAATGCGGGTTGGTGGAATATACATGTGGCAGAATTTCATTGAAATTAGACACATGCAGGTTTCCTCACGATGTTTTATAAATTATAAACAATATATATAACAATTATATACCGATACAATTATAAACACAAATTAAGCACATGAAATTCAGTGGTACCTGCCTGGGTTTGAACCCAAAATCATCGGTTAAGATGCACGCGTTCTAACCACTGGGCCATCTCGGCTCTATTAGCACACCTTTCTACAAATAAACTAAAAAAAAATGTTGGAAAAAATTATGTGCACATGGGAGCTTGAACACCCACTTTTCTTTCAATGCAAACATTCATTGTAAATGTTTTGATGTAGTAAAATATTGTAAGGAAGCAATTATAAAGTATCATGTATAAAATTCTGGACCTATTTGCCCAGCTGTGGGATAATTTGGGGACTTGTATCTGTGATAAAAAGTTAAATGTAACTGGTATGTATATTTATTTTCAGTTGCACCTTCTACAGTATTCACTTACTGTTCTGCTGGGTGTACAACGGCAGTTTCCCCACGACTTTCTCCTGGTGGGCGCTCAACATAGCGTGTGCGGCGATAACATGCGTGGCAGGAGAGTTTCTCTGTCTCCGAACAGAGCTTCAAGCGATACCCCTCAGTAATATTGGTGCTAAAGTTGATTTATGAAAATTACCATATACTGCAATTTTTACTTAAAAACATGGTGTAGTGAAGTTTATGATGTTATTAACTCAAGATGATATTCTCTAGGAAACAAATGGCTTTGATATGCCTTAGTTTGAGCTGTGAATTGTGATGTTTAAAGAATTAAGACCTCCCTACACACATCAGTTAACAAGTCAGTCATTATTCAATAAGACTTGTTGTTAAAACTTTAGGACTGTATTCTATTAGAAGATATACAAATGGATCAATTTAAAGTGGAAGTAATCAAGATCTATCACCATGTATGTATCAGTTTCTCAATACCGGGATAATTTTTAAACAGTAATTTCTCCCTTTCTGACATATGCGATTTTACATTCGAGAGAAGAGGACAGCATAGTATGCTCTCTGTTTCTTTTAGAGATAACTGGAAGAGAACACCCTTTGGCATTGTGTCTTTTGCATAATGCAAATGAATATATCAATAAATTGTTATATAATAACTATAAAATCCGTAAATGTCAACTTCCATTAACTGTCAGTGTATTTTGGCAATTATTTATTTAAAAAAAAAAACATTTATTTTTTAATCCATCCTGTACTGTTAACTGTTTATATTTAAACTATCCCTAGTCGTGATCAAATGACAGACGACAGGAATGCATTTTTTTAGCGGCCGGACGTCAGTTTAAAGTCTATTCCATGAAACGAGCTCACAAAGAGAAATTGCCGCTGTGCGCTCGTTTATGTGCGTGACCTTCATTAGCGAAATCATTTCTTAGAATTTATTTCCCTAGGAGGTCGACTTGTGGAATGGACTATAAACAAACTTTCTTGTAAAAACCACTTTTAGGACGACAATTTTCCTTGTTCACTAACATACATGACTGATGTGTGGTAGGATCCATAAGTCGATGTGGTTACAGAACCAATAAACAATTTTGTACTTAGCGTAATGGCCTCGTTTTTTAGTATTGAAATTAAGGTTGTGTAAAAATAGTTCAATAAATCATAATATCAATGTTTTATAATAATTATTGAATGTTGCCAGTACTAATTTGTTCTTACATAGTGGTAACATATTTATTTATTGATTTTTTATTGACTAATTCTGTTATAGATCTTAATTTGAGTTTCGATTGCTACAACAGATAAATTAAGAGACTTATAAAAAAAAATTGGCACCAATATGTAAATATTTTCGATTATTTATATATCTTAGATATATTGACGCACTTAAAAAAAAAACAAATAAACTAAATTTATTATCGAAGTGTGCGTGACAGCTACGTTTGACACTCGGCAAATGTCTTACAACTTTACCAGTGTGCTTGTTCAGTACACCAACCGGGGCCAACCGTTGACCATTAGTTTTTTCGACGCATTCTCAGCTCTAAGAGTCTACCTAGACATATAAATAATTTAAGTTCAATATGTCGTTAAAATATGTTTGTTTGAATATCATATCGTTCAAGGTTAGTAGCTGTAAACGAGTAGTTCAAGGTCGAATTATATTGCTACGGTATAACTTTACTGACGCAAATATTTTATTTCGTAAATGCTGTTCTCCTGGCTTATATTTGGTTAATATTGTTGTTGTATTTAGAATATCGATGTCCTTTCGCGGATCTTTTCTTGGCTTAGCGTTTACGTCTAATTGTTGGTTGTAGGAGTCAAATGAGGCAATTATTGGCAACGTGGCTATATTTAGGCGACGTGTTTGTATTGATTACGAATACATCGAATATTTGGTCAAATATAGCAATACGAAGAAAACCGATCCGATAGTGCCTTTAATAATCGTTAAAAATACGTACGGCTTTACGAGCATCTTGGCAATTGTCGTTAAATTCGCATCGTTGATTGGTAGTTGTGCGGGCGCGGGGGACGAGGCAGTATCCTTGAAATCTTGATTGGTAGATTCAGTCGACCCTTGTCTCGCCCCATTTGCCGTTAGTGTTCATAGATTAGATATTTGTTCCGAATTTGTTCTTTTGCTTTATTAGGTAGCTGGGTCACTTGATAGTATACGGTAACCACCATTCAGCCATTAGCTCTGTTAGAAATAGTATAGCTCTAAGAAATTGTAACGATCCCTTACATCATCAATTCAGGACAGGACTGAGTTATGTACCTTGTACTTGTAGCTGAACTGGTTCACTCATCCTCCAAACTTATACACGACAATACTAAAAATTGCTGTTTGAAGGTAGAATACGTCATGAGTAGGTGTTACCTATGTAGACGGACTTCCATAAAGCCCTGCCAGTTAAAAATTCTAGTGAAAAAGTTTATAAAGTAAGCAGCCTAAGTAAAAGTAAAATAAATCTAGGTAAATAACTACTGGTCTAAAATGGAAATTCTCTTTGCTCAAAGGTGTAGATTCAACCAAGCTCTAGAGTTATTGTCGTTTCCAATCACAACGATAGTTCAACAGGGGGGTGAATAGAAATGAAGGAACATTGATGTTATTATATAAAAATGAAAAAAATGTGATCAAAATTTTATCAAATTAATATTAAATTAAATTTGTTTTGACGAATTTCAAGAATAGATATAGAATTAAGTTTATTTATTTAAATAAGATTATTCAGATGAGCTCTGGTCGAGTTTGTATACAAATAAATGTTGATAAGTGAACACAGTTAAAGAATAATTCATTGATATTGTTTGTATATTTTTTTTAATAACTGCGTTTTCATTAATATTGGCTTCAATGAAAAAGGTTATACGTTGTTAATACGAAGTTTGCGTTTAATGTAACTCTTTAATTTGTTGTTTGTTAATAAAATGTATATTGTTATGTAACAAAATGTAAATAATATGAAATTAAAATCTTTTTTGATAATTCTGTTTATTTCGTATGCTATTCATATTGCTTTCAGTGGAAACTTGATTGATTTGTGTTTTATGTTATTTTTGTTTTATATTACAGTGTTTTTAAAATTGTTTGTTTCCCAAATAAATAAATAAAATAAAATTAAATATTTATCTTGCGTGGGATCCTGGATGAGAAGGTGAAGATCCGGGAGCTTTAATTTTGTGAGAGATGCATATCCAGGATTCGATTGGTTGATGACGAAAGATAATTTCAGTGTTTTTTTTTTAATAAAACCCATATATGAATATAAAGATATATTTAAAAACAAATCAACAAGAACAGCAACATAACGTCGTATATCACAATATTTTAATACGGCTAGCGTTAAGCCAAGATTTGTACCTACACTATTATAGACATTACAGCGCCGTGCAGCAAAAGTATACACTGATTTATTTTGTTGTTATTTCCATCACGATTATGTAAAGAAATATAAAAAAAATAAGTAGTTTATATAAAACAAAACTGACTATGATATTAAGTGCGAATAATCTCAATACAAAGTAAATAATCAAATCATTTTACAAGCGAACCGCTCACATTTATTAAAGTACACTTGTCAATTTGTTATAAAATAAAAACGGGTATTTGACATAATTTTGTGTAACATTTTAAAATAGTTTATAATTGTAAGTTTAGTACAGGTAACAAGGTTTACACATTTTGTTAGATAAACTGCTTGATTACAAAAACTATAACAATTATCCTTTTAATATACAAACAAGCTGTAATTTCTTACCCGTTTTTAAGTGCGGATCAAATCATGCAACTGTATTTTATAGCGGTTCCATATTCAATATATCTAACAATTCAAATTTGTTTTCATGTTTTGCCGACCGTACGTAAATCCAACCATACACGTCAGTATAAATTAAAAATATTCTAAATTACTGATTAATGTTAAATACAATTCTATATATTAATATTAAAAAAAAACATTTCTATACAGTACTGATAATAATAATCGCGATTCATTATGTCCTAGTACATTTATATGTGATTGTGCACTAGCGTCTTAAATATTATGAGGTGCTTGTCTTTATCTATAGTCTATATATATATATAATTTCGATATAACTATTTACTTTATAAAAATACGTCTTAATGTATTTAGGCTTTTCAAATTATATAAAAAAGCTACACGAAAAGCATTCTTATTGCTTAGATAATACGATTCGATTATAATTTCGGTACCAATAAATCTTTTACATTAATCTAAGTCGCAGTTTCATCCACTTACCATCTGCTGTTTCGATATGGGTGAGTGGGCCAGTGTAATCTTCGGATTTATGCCTTAGGTATTTTTATAGATAGTATCTGGCTCACTCACCATTTATCAATAAAAACAGTAATTTTATTTTATTGTGAAATAATCGAAAAATTGGATGGTACCATATAGCATTTACCACAAATCATAAGCATAACAAAATTATATATATTTTCACACATAAATTCATTGGATTTCAATGTAACTAGCTATTTTAATACAAATCAAATAATAAATTTATTTTCCTGTTAATTCTCATAAGATAATTTCGTTAATAAAACAAACTTGGACGTGTATTCATTTTCAACGGCAGTGTGTGTAATCTTTTGAAATAAAAAAAAAAAATACAAATTTAAGCATTACTATGTTACGGTTGAATAGATGCTTATACGATAGATGCTCGTAAGTAAAATTATAAACTTAACATTTACCTATATGTCAATTTCGTTTAGGGAGTGTTTAAGTTAAACAGTGCTGTCTTCTTCTATCAAATGTTAAAACAATGCTGTCTGAAAGAGATATCAGTGTTTAACTAAACACCCGCTAAACAGCGTTAATGCGGTCGCTAAAATTTAAACTAACTTGTATCTGTCTAAAGAAGATTATCTCCTAAAATCCATTCCAAGTGGTCGATGCGCGTGGTTCACTAACCATTAGCGAATCCAGCATGTGAGACAATCTCAAGAAATGATTTGGTTGATGGATATCACGAGCATTAAGAAATGAACGCATAAGGGTAATTTCCTTTGGGAGCTCGTTTCGTGGAATGGAGTTTAGTGTTACTGGTTCTATATAAATTGGTCAATAAAATTATATTTTGTAATTGGTGTAACGTTTATTTTATCCAGTCTATAAACTAATTTGAAAGGACTAAAGAATTTGCCATCTAGGGTTAGGTAAAGTAAATAGTTATGTGGTATAATCTTATGTATACCCACGCACTTTCAAAACAAATTAAAGAATTCGTTTATCGATTAAAACAATTACCTAATAAAAAAATTAATAAAAAAAAAAAACAATTTAGATAAATTCTAAAAGATCTAAAATTATTTAACTTTCATTTGAATGGTCATTAGTCGTTCGCAGCTCATACCGCAATAGGCGACCAATGAACGTTCACTATTTTATCACGTTAGTTAATATCACTTCATTCTTTATATTAAATATTTTTATAGCAACACTAAGTCCCTTCAAATATTGTAAATAATATTAAAAAATCTGTGCCCGGTTGGGTACAATTAAAAGCCATTCAATTTGAATTGATAATTTAATGAGTCTATTTAAATTTACTTGACCAGTTTTGTTCTAGTTATTATATTTAAATCGGTTTTATTATAAATTTTAATAAATAATATATATCAACAGGAAACAATATAATTAATTTCTTACCTACCGCAGAAGCAAGTCTTCTTATGGTAAAATTCAACTATACTGCTATGGCTATACTTGTGATATACCTTTTCTCCTTTCCGCTATCAGTCATATTATCGCGGAGAACAAGTCAACAAGTTTATATAGCAAATAAAATTATTGCTTAGAATGGAATCAATAGGAAGACGATTGAAGTTTACGATTTAACGATAAAAATTATTGCTATTAGCTTATTTTAACATCCTTGCTGTCAAGTTTGACATTTAAACTGACATTTCATTTTGACATATGTCGCCGTCAACAATCGTAAGGACCGTTAGTTTATAATACATTGGCGAAATAATCTGTGCCCTGTGGCACAACTAAAAGCCATTAAACTAAGAATTGAATTGAATTAGTTTGTAATAAAAAATACAGAAAAGCCATTAAACTAAGAATTGAAACAATACAGAAGACGTCCGATCGTTTATAATCATGGTTCATATTATTTTTAGTCCGTTAACAATCAGTCTAGATTATAAACTAACAGTTCTTACAAATATCCGGTAAAATTTTATGTAGATATATTAACTGTTGAAACTAGCAACTATTTAAAAAACATATTACGATGATTTCAAACAAACTTATTTTGTTTTTAATACTTAATTAGGAAATATTATATGAGGTAGCTACTTGTTCTTTGATATATTTGAAGCGAATATCGTTCTTTAATCATAGTCGTTAGACTCTTAAATTGTATGATTATTGTTAAAAAATATACGTACCACATGAAATGAGTTCTAATTTTGAAATTATTATACATTTAAATAGCAATACAGATACTAGCTTGCAAAAAAACCTCAAACTTAATTGTTAAAATCAGGGGCGGATTTGATACCTTGACTGCCCTATGCCTCTGGGAGTTTGTTGCTTCCTATACCCTATAATACACGAATTTTGATGTAATATATAAGATATTCGAATTTTAGCCACTTATTGCTGCGAGGTGCTACGGACACATTTTTGAGTGTTTAAATATGAGTTAACAAGGGACGAACACCCTTCATCCCTAAATTAAACCACTAGACTCACTTGGCCTGTAGGGACATCCGCCCCTGGTTGAAATATAAATAAATATTTTTTTTAATCACTAAAGACAATATAATGCCTTACCAATGAAGGTTGTTTAGCGGGTTCATTTAAACGTTTATCTCGCTCTAACATTATTGTTTTGAAATTTGGAAGACAAAGACAGAGTTGAACTTGTCGCCCCCTAAACATAATTCATAGGTAAAGCAGATTATGTACAATAATTAATAATCTGTCAACTTAATATAGTAATCATATTTGTTATTAACTAAAAAAATATATCTTTAGCGTTTTCAGCTGGATTTGTAAATAAAATTGGTAATATAACATTTTATATTTTACGTAATAAATATTAAAAAAAAAGAAACTATTTTATTTATAAAACGAGACAGAAGCGAGTTGACACTATAGTTTCGCGACATGCCGTCTCGCTTTATCTTTTAATCATTCATTTATCGTATTGTAACTGTTTAATTATTCGCGGTAAAGCATGAGAAACACCTCCTTTTGACAAAAAAATAGTAATTATAGAACTATTCGCTCATTGGTTAAATTACGTGCATTAGTGAGTGACGCTCGTACTTACAAGGTGTCTTAGTGTGCGTGAGATGGCTAATATAAGAATAGAGACAGCAAAAAAATACAAATTAGATTGTATCACGTAGATACTTTAACGCTGATACGCACAGATGGAACAGATATATAATCTAGAAACGAATTTTAAGCCTTGTCATTAGATCCAAAAATAAATTTGAATTTCGAACATAGTTTCGCTATTTTTTTTAATATACTAGTAAAATTTATGGTTGTTTGATTGTGATTGCATGACGTGCGAATAGAGAAAAGATTTAATAGCTTAATGGTAGCTTTTTTGTGCTATCTCTCTCGCACTATTCGAATCTGTTACACGTGCGTGACTATGTGTTTGTTTTTATTGTTTGTTATTGCTGGAGTTATTGTCATTTGTTGTGAATTAGTCGTCAAAGAGAGAATTAAATTTTATCGTCTTGACGCATAATAAATTTTACTTAAAATGTAAAATAATATATTGACGAGGAGATCGTGTAACTATGTACATTGTAATACAACATTGATCTGTCTACATATCTTTTAAAGTAAGACTAACTTTTTTTGCTGTCTGTACTGACGTTAGTACGTTAAGCCATTTAATAATCTTTCGTTTATCGACACGATTTCTTGTAACACAATCTGAACGTTATAATCAAAATAATATAAATACGATTTAACGATTACGTGTTATTAATATAAATTATATTAATAATCATTAATACATCATTGATACCGACCTTGAGCATACTTTGTGAATAATGAATTAGTCTAATCAATATAAAATCTTTACCGTTTACATTCAGACAGTTTTAGTCGAACCTGATGAAATCCAGCTCGACAGAGAACAGGAGGCGTTATGTACGCTAACACAAGTACACTATATAACATACTCCTGTAATCCGATGGGTATTCAAACCGCAACGACGACGATTCGAAATGACTTTTTCATTTGGTAGCATTAATAACAAGAGCAATATTCGAATCCAAAGTAATAATAATAATAAATATTGGACAACATCACATACATCACTCTGATCCCAATGTAAGTAGCTAAAGCACTTGTGTTATGGAAAATCAGAAGTAACGAAGGTACCACAAACGCCCAGACCCAAGACAGCAATGAAAACTAATGAAATTTTTCTACATCGACTCGGCCACGAAACCGGTGTACACACTACTCGACCACGGAGATCGTCAAAGTGTCATTATTTTTGTAATAAGATGCTGAAATTCCCTTTTATATATAAAGCGACTTATTCCACTTTGCTCAAGGACCGGTACTGTTAATAATCGACTAAACAATAGCATTATAATTTAGGCGTTTATGATTAATGGTAAACATATTACGGTGAGTTTTCGTCCACCTCTTTTATAACGGAGTCCGATTCCCACCTCGCTCTCTCCGCTAGTAATTCTTGAAATTTCTGTTGAGTTTACAAAAAAAAAAAAATACATTTACTATAATTTAATTGAGCAATATATATCTTATGATCACAGTTTCCGATGAGAAATAAATTTGAAATTACACTTTAAAAACATTTGTATTTACTTAGATTAAGCATAAATCTTAAAAATTATATAGTATATTAAAATTTAAACAAAAAATAGTTCCAATTAAAATATGCAACAAGTTAATTTTGGAAAATTTCGATAAACTTAACAAATGTACCATTAAATCTTACGAGTCGAAATAAAATTCAAAATCGATGTTTTCCATTGAGATAATGACGGAATAATAAAATAAAAATAATTTTGTTGATTTAAAACTGGCGCCCAACATGGGTCAGGTATCAAACTGTCTGTATCTCATAATTTATAGTTATTTCAAATGCAGTTAGGATAGACTTTTTGGAAATGCATTTGTCTGTTATTTAAAAAAAAAATAGTAGAATGTATAGTGCATAGAATTCTTGAAAGGCTCTATAAAATGTTATATAGATGATAAAAAAAAACCTTAATTATAAAAAAATAATTTGAATATCCTTTCGGGTTTTCTCGGCAGAAGCAACATTAATAAGATTAGTTAAGCAAACGAATTCTTCAATTTTTGATACAGATGTATCTTCCAATAGTACATCAGCTTCACCAATTGATTCTTATCTACTTCTTAACAATATTAATTTTGGTAAAATTCAAAACCAAAGGAAACCGAAAATAAATTAAACACGTTTTGCTAACGGTACTTCAGACTTCATACATCAATTATTCCAAAACGTGTTACCCGATATCACGTGGAACGAATATTGAATAGTATTAGACTAAAACGTACCTCCGGTTTATCGAGGATCACTATCCGGTTTTCGATCTTGGGCGCCAGGTCGCACGCGTTTTGCTCCAAGTCGTCGAGCGACGCGCGTCGGGTGAGCCTGTGGTGAGATAAAATTGGTCTGGGTGCGATCAAGCCAACCCATTATCAATTTCCGATAAAAAAAATAATACACTATTTTTCGTGCAAACGGTCGTATTTATCAATTCAGCTCAAAGTAAGTTCAAAGGCGGTTTTATTGCCTTAAATTTATTTTTGGATGAAGATTGAACGACAAAGGAACGTGCGTGGAATATTTCCACACACAATAGCTGTGTAGATCACATATATTCAGTAATGACGCATTTTGTAACCAATATAAATATACAAGACATCATCTACACACCAACCAGTCTAGTCGCCACGGTTTATACCTATTTAACATATTATTTTTTGTACTGACCACATAGTAATTAGTATTAAGTGACTTTTAAGGTGAATTACACACATACGACCTTTTGCATTTACATCGAAATGTATTTTTCTATACATCACATTTATCCTTCTCTACTTGTTGCTTTAATAAACTTTTTTTCAAATCGTAAGTCATAACTTTCTTTAAACTTAGAAGACGACCTATAAAGTTTAGTGATTTTCATGGCACGGACACACTGAAAATATCAAAACTGACATATTGTTTTTTTTTTTTTTTATTTAGGAGAAACCAGCAGACGATATTTATCTGCGTTCTTTGGTCATAGATATAGCACTGTAAAAATTATACGCCATTTCTTTTCATGCACTTTGAATCTGCCATAAGCTATGGCATTTATGATATAACATCGTACTTATATTTAAATTGACATATTCGTCTGTTAAATAGATCGTACTCCCTAAGGAGGCTTGTACAAAACCCGATCTATTTTTGATATGGATAAATATCTTCAACTTGACGAAAAATACGTGTTCATAACGGTATACTAATTCATTAGTGGGCGGGAGGCTTACCTAGGCGGTTTTTTAAAAGCTACCTACCGTTCTAATGGGGGTCTAGCTAATAAATAATAAATTAATTTGTATTTATTTCACCTGTGGTGCGTCGAGTGCGTAGATTCGACTACAGTCGAGGACGCTCTCCGTAATGGCGGTGGACCATCTAGTTCGCTTCCGTCCAACATCTTAACTAGACTGTGTCTGGAAACGATTTTAAACGAACTATACTTTAAAAATGAAACACAGATATACGATACTAGGGGCTTCTAAGGTCGACGAAGCTGTTATCGGAACTTTGGAAGCAAAATTAAAGTGCGTATATGTATATATTTATCATGATACAGGCGGACGAACGATTGGGTCACCCGATGGTAAGTGGTCACCACCGCCCATAGACAATGGCGCTGTAAGAAATACTAACCATTTACATCGCAAATGCTCCACCAACCTCGGGAACTAATGCCCCTAGTGCCTAGAAAACAACAATATTGCGTACGTAACAATACTGTTTGGCGGTAGAATATCTGATAAGTGAGTGGTACCTACTTGGGTAGGTACCACTTAGGCACTGGGTTACAAGCCCGTCTGGACAAAGTCCTACCAAATATTCGTACATACACGTAGTTAGGTGTAACAGTGTTGTATTATAAATAAAGATATATTAATTGAAGACTGTTCGTACACAAAATAGCTGAGCTATCAGCAAATCGCACGAAATACATAAATCTAAAGTTTGTTTAACTTAATTCCTTATTCGATCGGAATATACTGTGCGAAGTTGTTCATATACAGCGTGTTTCAATATACACAACATATATTATGTTCAAAATATTAACCTTCGGCTTAATGTAACAAGAGACTGTCTATGTTTGGACGGTCTGGACTTTCCCGTTCTCACGTTGATCGCTGCGAAGTGGTTCTGTATGGCCATTCCTATCTCAGGGCACATGTCCTCCGAAACCTGGAATCAAGAACAGATTATTTAAATATGGAGGTACCTATAATTTGAAGAACTACTCGTGAAAATAAAGGCTTCTCTCAAAAATCAACACCAACAGATTAATAAGTGCCGTATAATATTTGTTGTTGTGTGCAACATACGGGACATCTCATAGCGTCAGAATCGTTTTACGTCACACATATTATTTTTCAGATAATTTGTTTTTATTGGGTGTTTTTTGTAATGTACACGACATTATTATTACAGTAAAAGGTATTTTGCGTTGTCACAGCGTCTATATACTGGCAACATTATTTTGTACTTTTAGCATGTTTACTATTCTTTTCAGCTCCACATGCGTTAGAAAGAGAAAGGAATATTTTCAAGTTCAATAATCTTAACTAATACATTGTGGGTAATTAAAAATATAAACAGCTTACTACGCTGCTCGGGAATGGTTGGTTTGAAACACATTTCGCAGAATTTATTTTGAGACGTACAGAGAGATTTCTTTTACCTCCGAGCACTAAATAAATTATACACAAATAAGCAAAGAAAAAGACATTGAGTCTGGCTGAGTAACACGCAATCTTCTGTTAAGATTTTTACTCTAACCGCTAGGCCATTTGTACTCGATCTTTTTTTTTGTGTGTTTTATATGTTGGCGGACGAGCATATGGATCATATAATGGTAAGTGGTCACCACCGCCCATAGACAATGGCGCTGTCACAAATATTAACGATTCCTTATCGCCAATGCGCCACCAACCTTGGGAACTAAGATGTTATGTTACACTGGCTTACTCATCCTTCAAACCGGAACACAACAACAGAACTAATTTCAACTTCTGACACAATGTATTCCACCAACCCGCATTGGAGCAGCGTGGTGCAATATGATCCAAAAACTTCTCCTCCAAGGGAGAGGAGGCCTTAGCCCAGCAGTAGGAAATTTACAGGCTGTTAATGTACATCGTCCATGCGCCACCAACCTTGGTAACTAAGAGGTTATGTCCCTTGTGCCAGTAGTTACACTGGCTCACTCACCCTCAATCCGGAACACAATAATACTGATTACTATTGTTTGGCCGTAGAATATCTGAAGAGTGTGTGGTACCTACCCAGGGCTTGCACAAAGCCCTACCACCAAGTAAATTATTTCATTAGAACTGGAGTCTTTTCTCGAATAATATATTTTTATATTGTTTAATATCAAAGAAGGTTATTTGAACTTGACTCACCAACACTGGACATTGGGGTAGCATGGTGAAGCCATCATTGCCAGAGTGGAGGTACTGTTTCACAGCTAACCGGTATTTCTGGTCACGTTGAAGGTATTCATCACCGATCTTGACTACCTGTTCTGAGACTCTCTCGCCTGGTGGCTTTGAGGGATCGAAGGCGAACGACACTCCCGCCACCTGGAGCAGTTTATTATTATAGATGCATTTGATTATAAGTGGCGGTGGTTGTTAAATGTAAAATATACTACTTGAAAAAAATGCGGTTTTTGCTGAGAGAATAATTCCTGAACATGTTTATGGGCTAAATACGTGTTTGTATTCAAACCCTAAAGAATATTTATAACACGCTAAATTTATACATATTGTTTTGTTTTTGTAAAATTTTGATGTTTTGCAAGAACGCGTACCTCTGGCAGAAGTGTGTCTGACATTGAAGAGGCCCTGCCTCGACCTTACATGTATTTTGTATACGCTTATTGAGACATTAATATATAAACGGACTGCTAAACTTCTAGTTGGAAGTGGTCACCATCCTTCATAGACATTGGCCTCGTCAGAAATATTAATCCATCCCACAACACTAACGCGCCACCAATATGGGGAGACGATATGTCCCCTGTAATTACTGGCTCTCACCCTTGAAACCAGAATAACGATAGAAAGAAGAATATGACCCCCCCCCCCAAGTAAATAATATAAAGCTCAACAGCAGGAAAAAGTTTCATTACTATTTACCTGTGGAAACCTTCCTTCCAAGCTTGGGTACTTAGACACGGCATTCTCCAGTACCTTGAGGACAGTCTCACCGGTCGCCTCAACGACTACCAGAGGGTCTCGCATGGGGATGATGGTGGACAGGTCACGTAGAGTGAAGTCTCCCGCTGGATGAACCTAGTAACGAAAATTAGTTTGTTAACACCTGGAAAAAATGCTCACTTTAAGGAGAACATTTGAGTTTATTCCACGACGATACTCTTATGTAAAATACATTGAAGGTTTTCACGCGAGATGGATTATAAAGGCAAATGAAAGGATTGGAGCTTGTCCGGATTTTAACTTGACATCTTCGATTAAGTTCCACGAGATCCTTCCAATGGACCATCACAGTGTAACGTATTTAAACTAATAATTATTATTAATGACAAATGTAGGCTTAAAAAAAACAGTGTACCTGATCTGATCGGAATGTGCCAGAGTTGAGGATTAGCAGATCAGCACCGGTAGCAGCTAGGAGCACATCACAGACCCAGTTTCCAAGATTACATTCTTGACGGCGTACCACAGAAAATCTACCTTCCAAAGGTACGCAAAACTTGCCAAGTACTTCATCCATTTTTCCGTCTATCATAGCTGGAAGTAATTTAAAATCCCGATAATTCCTACTGCTACGCAAAAGATTTCTCTATTGAGGATTTAGAGCGTTTCGCATATCGATGCTCCACCGATGGATACGACAATGCAAGTTCTCTCACGATGTTTACGAAAAACAGAAGTTCAAAGTGGGACTTAGGCTAGGGCTTTGTGCAAGACCGTCTGGGAGGTACCACTCACTCATCAATATTCTACAGTCAATAGCAAAATTTTGTCTTGTTATCTCCCAGTTTTAAGGGTAAGCCAGTGTAATTGCAGGCACAAGTCATGACATCCTAGCTCTCAAGGTTGGTGGCGCATTGTAAGAAATGGTTGATATCAAGTCCCTTATGCCTTTAGTGAGCCGAGATGGCCCAGTGGTTAGAACGCGTGCATCTTAACCGATGATTTCGGGTTCAAACCCAGGCAGGCACCACTGAATTTTCATGTGCTTAATTTGTGTTTATAATTCATATCGTGCTCGGCGATGAAGGGAAACATCGTGAGGAAACCTGCATGTGTCTAATTTCAACGAAATTCTGCCACATGTGTATTCCACCAACCCGCATTGGAGCAGCGTGGTGGAATATGCTCCATACCTTCTCCTCAACGGGAGAGGAGGCCTTAGCCCAGCAGTGGGAAATTTACAGGCTGATTATGTTATGCCTTTAGTAACATCGGGCTCATTGATAAATCAGAACACAATAATACTATATGGTTGGTGTCCAGACGAGGCTGCTCAGAGCTCTACCACCAAGTAAATACAGTGGTTTCGATTTTGGCCACACTTATGGGTAAAATACGAACTCACCAGAATATTTTTCGACCTTCGCCTTTAAAACTGGATCCTCTTCATACGAGCTGGTCACATCGACATCGGCTATATCCACGCGAGTTGACTCCGTACCGAAGTTGATGGTAATCTTGCTGAATTGTCGGAAATCTGTACCACTTTTGACAACATATTTATTGTTTATCTGTGGAACAATAAAGTTGTCACTTACTTGACATATCAGTCAATTTCGCTGAAGCATACTGCGATTCCTAAATCATTTATAACAGTGCTTATTTCATTGATTTCAAAATAAACAAAGTACATTTAGAAAAACATGTCTAGCAGTGCAAAAAAAAACAATAAATATTTGTTAAGAAAACAATCAATATTATAAAAATATTTGTTGGAAATAATTGTAATCAATAAGATTTTGAGTATTAAATTATAATTTATAAAAATATGGGTAATTTATTTATTCCTTCTCTATACGGGGTGATCTAAAAAGTATTACGTTTTTATCAAGTTCTCAATCCGGGTTAATAGAGACTACCTGAGTTTGCGTACACTCTCACTAAAATATGTCAGTTTGTCTAATATCGATAATAGGGCGCTGTTCACTAAACTTACCTCTAGAACTTCATAGACATGGTCATGCCCCCCCAAAATGAGATCGATTTCCGTACAACCTTCGGCTAGTTTGATGTCGTTAGGGGTCCTCATATGCGTTAAAGCTATTACATATTCACAACCCTGGAACAAATTAAAGATATGAACCAAGATTACCAAAATTTTTTTTTATCTATAATTCATCTCATGCTCGGTGATGAAAGTAAACATCGCCAGGTTATCTGCCTACGTCGAATGACAATTTACGATACGACACGAGACCA